>NC_057712.1:78524205-78629538 GCF_004010195.1 Chiloscyllium plagiosum
TCGTTCTGTTGTCTTTCTCTTAGGCATCTGTTGATGAAATTGCGAGGATATCCGTTTTTTGCGAATACCTTGTATAGGTGTTCCTCTTCCTCTTTTTGCAGTTCTGGTGTACTGCAGTGTGTTGTGGCCCTTTTGAATAGTGTCTTGATTTACATAGTTTATCTGAATGCTTCTGTATTTATTCAAACCATGAAGCTGAAACTTAAATTTAAATGTTTTACATCCATGTCTTTTTAAACAAAACTCCACAAATAATTGCTGTTGAAATATAGGTTTCTTCTTGATTTATCCTGTTATTAGAATGATTAAATAAATGTACTCAGCCTTTTACATAGAACTAAGAAAAGGCACTAATTTCCACATGAATAAATCAGCTTCATGATTATTGTGAGAAGATGCTAATTCTGTTCTCATAAATTGAATGATTATTGCTAACTGCAGGCTATTTTTTCCAACTGCACAAGATTTGCTCTTTAGCATTGTTCGAAGCTGTTACACTAACAACACTACCTTCAGTGAACTGATCATTGATTTTAAAACTTTTATTTAAACAAAGCATAGAAAGTACTGTTGAAAAGAACTGGCTGAGACTGATTACAACACTATGAATAGCTGGTAGATTTTGACCTTGATGTTATGGTTTTGCTTTAAAATCCACCTCTCTCATAGTATTTTTACATTGAACATTCTAATGTATCATCTATTAACAAAATGTTAATTATTTGCTGAGGAAAAGAAATTTCTTCTTGGTTTACTGTAGTACAATACTAGATACTTTATATAAAAAGCCTTGATGTCCAAAGGCCCAGTGTGAATGTGTTGAATCAATGCTCTGTTAGTTTACAACTTTTTTTTTCTTGCTTTCCATTCCAATTTTAGCTTTTTTTTTGAATGCTGAATATATGTTCAATATGTACAAGCGGTCAGAAGTGAAAAGTAAGCATTCATAAACCACACAAGGTCTTTGGCCCTTAGTGCTTTCCTGTGGTTTAACTCAAAGGCCTTTTGTTGCTCTGAAAGTGTTGACCCAAGCAGTGAATAATTTTAGCTTATTGTTAAGAATCTCCAGAATAAATACTGTTCAAATTTATGCCATACTCAGCACAGATTTTTGAATGATATGCTATGTTATTTTTATTAGTCTGGATTATGTTGAAACCTTTTGTGAACCATTATCGTTACACAAATAATATAATTAGAAAAATAAAAATTGCTGGAAAAGCTCAGCAGCTCTTGTAGCATCTGCGCAGACAAATCAGAGTTCACCGTTTTGCGTCAAGTGACCCATCCTCAGAACACTTTCAAACCACAGATGCTGCCAGACCTGCTGAGCTTTTCCAGAAATTTCTATTTTTGTTTTTGATTTGTAGTATCCTCAGTTCTTTTGGTTTTCATAAAACAAGGTTTTTGTTTATTGATTTTTGTTTGGTTTATGGGATGTGGGTGTCGCTGGCTAGATCAGTATGTATTGCTCTGCGCGGTCACTCATTTAAATGTGCAGCCAAATTTCAAGGTGGCCATGTAACTTAGAAGGACATTGTTCCTAACAAAATGAAAATTGAGGAATGTAGCTCCAAACTCCAAAAGTTCATGTTGAAGTCACTTGACGTTGCACTGTTTGCAGTGCAGCTACAATGTGTTGTGAAATTGTGATTAAGATTTCCCCAGAACCAACTAGACCTTGGTTTTGTCTGTACTGATGCTAGATCAAAACAGATGCCACTACGGGCTCTTTTGTAACATGGAAGAACAACAACCATTGTGCCATACATGGGTAGAGCTCATTTTTCTGGCAGAGTGTAGGATACAACTAGGTGCAGCTGGCATTACGTGTGCTGACTTGCAATTGAATGAAGTTAAAAATGCCTACAGCCAGGCACAGGTTGAAAGCAAACAAGGATGCTTGTTCCCCAGCTATGACTTTATAGAGCCATGCCATAAACAGGCTGGACTCACTCTTTCAGCTAGGTCTAATAGTTTTGCAGCAATGCATGGAATCTGCTGATCTGGAGTAAAAGTTTTGAAGTAAATGTCATCTTTGCTTGAGGGTAGAATGAACTTTCCCCCATGGTTATGTAGTAGTCTGTTTATTACATGTGAATGCTGCAGTGTGAGAGATTCTTGAGGTGGGAATCAGCAAGAAATTGATGCAACAACCATTATCTGTCAGAGTGGAAATCTGGGCCCTACATTTAATGGGTACCCGGACAGACATTCATTGTTTCTCTGCAAACCAAGCGCACCTTGTATTGTAGCCACATCTTGTAGTCCTCGCAGCCCTATTGTCTTACTATTCAGAATATTTCAGAGAAGAGGCCCTGTATTTCAATGATAGCTTGCTGCCGGTTCTCCTCCAGCCTAGCCGGGAAAGACAGGGCGTTAGTCTCTCAGGGACAGCAACAGAAGATCCCTCCCATCTGATCAAAGTGACTTGGATGGAGGGTTAGCATCAGTATTACTGAGAGAATATCCTTGTTGCAGTGCAGGAAGAGAATGCACCATTTGCTGCATGTCACAAGAATAATTGGTACTTGGTGTCACTCGGTCTCACTGTGCAAGATTGTGCGTGGAACATTGACTAGTTTGGGCATGGGAGGATTACAGACCCTTTGACGTAACATCCAGTTCTTCTGTTTGTCTGCAGGAGAAATGAACTCTGTCTATTCAAAGGAGATGCAACTGGGGCAAACATAAAAATTGGTCGAGAAACTCAGCAGGTCTGGCAGCATCTGTGGAGAGGGAAACATGGTTTACAATGCAAGTTCTGGACTCCCCCACCCCTGGAAAAAGGCCTTGTCTATTTACCCTATCCATGCCCCTCATGCTTTTATAAACCTCTATAAAATCACCCCTCAGCCTCTGACGATCAATGAAAACAGCCCCAGCCTATTCAACCTCTCCCTATAGCTCAAACTCTCAAACCCTCGCAACCTCCTTGTAGATCTTTTCTGATCCCTTTCAAGTTTCACAATATCCTTCCAATAGGAGGCTGTACATATTTGAGTGAAGGTTGGTGGTATTTCCCCCTGTTATGAGTACTGCCCCTGGCTCTGGCACACAAACACATGGTTTCACCTATGAGGGTTTGGTCCAGAAAAGTACTCAGTGGCTGCTTGCACTCAAACCTACACTCCATTGCACTGGGTATAGTGCAGTGCAGTAATGGCTGGGTAAGGGCACTAGGACCTCTCTCTCCAAGTGCTCTTCTTTACAAAGAGGAGAAAGTGAGGACTGCAGATGCTGGAGAGTCAGAGTCAAAATGTGTGGTGCTGGAAAAGCACTGCAGGTCAGGCAGCATCTGAGGAGCAGGAGAGTCAATGTTTCGGGCATGAACCCTTAATCAAGAATGTAGTTGGGGGAGAGGGCTGAGGGATAAATCTGTGGGTGGGGCTGGGAAGGCGATAGGCAGATACAGGTGGAGAGTGAATGTGATAGGTCAGTTGGGAGGGTGGAGCAAATAGGTAGAGGAAGATGAACAGGTAGAGCAGTTCAAGAGAATGGTGCCGAGTTGGAGGATTGGATCTGAAATAAGGGTGAGGGAAGGGACATTTAGAAACTAATTAAGTCGATGTTGATACTATGTGAGTGAAGGATCCCAAGTCAGAAGTTGAGGCGTTCTTCCTGCAGTTGTCAGATGGCTTGGATTTGGCGATGGAGGAAGCCCAGGACTTGCGTGTCCTTGGGGGAATGGGAGGGGGAGTTGAAGTGATCAGCCACAGGGCAGTGGGGTTGTTTCGTGTATGTGATCCAGAGATGATCTCTAAAATGCTCCGCGAGTTGGTGTCCTGTCCCCCTGATGTTGGTGTCCTGTCCCCCACATCGAGAGCAACATCTACTTTGTGACACTTCACAAAGAGTCAAGCCAGTGCCATGGAGCTCCATAAAGAAGAGGAGCATCAGCCAGACATTCCAGGGAACTTGAAGAGTGCCCTGCCTCTCCTCCACTTCAGTACCAGTGACCTTAGGCTCCAGCTGCCCCAGTGTTGGAAACTGATCCCAGGCCGGAGCACTCAGGCCTCAGACTATCAGAGGATGGCCAGCAAAGGACATCTCAAGCAATGGGCTGTCGTGGGCAGCGGGCCGTCACGGGTAGCAGGCAGTGGGCTGTCGCGAGCAGCAGGCAGTGGGCAGTCGCGAGCAGCAGGCAGTGGGCCGTCACAGACAGCAGGTAGTGGGCAGTCACGACCAGCAGGCAGTGGGCCGTCACGACCAGTGGGCTGTCACGAGCAGTGGGCCGTCGTGAGCAGTAGGCAGACACGAGCAGCAGGCAGTCGCAAGCACAGGCAGTGGGCCGTCACGAGCAGCAGGCAGTGGGCAGTCACGAGCAACAGGCAGTGGGCCGTCACGAGCAGCAGGCAGTGGGCCGTCACGAGCAGCAGGCAGTGGGCCGTCACGAGCAGCAGGCAGTGGGCAGTCACGAGCAGCAGGCAGTGGGCTGTCACGAGCAGCAGGCAGTGGGCCGTCACGGGCAGCGGGCAGTGGGCCGTCGCGGGCAGTGGGCCGTCGCGGGCAGCGGGCAGTGGGCAGTCACGAGCAGCAGGCAGTGGGCTGTCACGAGCAGCAGGCAGTGGGCTGTCACAGGCAGCAGGCAGTGGACTGTCACGGGTAGCAGGCAGTGGGCCGTCACGGGTAGCGGGCAGTGGGCCGTCGCGGGCAGTGGGCCGTCGCGGGCAGTGGGCCGTCGCGGGCAGTGGGCCGTCACAGAGAGCAGGCAGTGGGCTGTCACAGAGAGCAGGCAGTGGGCTGTCACAGGCAGCAGGCAATGGGCAGTCGCGAACAGCGGGCAGTGGGCCGTCACAGGCAGCAGGCAGGGTGCAGTCACGGGCAGCGGGCAGTGGGCCGTCATGGGCAGCAGGAAGCCTTCACCTCAGCTGTGACTGCACCCAAGCAAGGGAACAGAAAAAGTAATATTCCAGTTTATAAAGGGACAAGTTGGCACACATGCCTAATAACTCTATGTTTGCAATATGTCTGTAAGCATATGTTTAATTCACTTTAATTATGTCTATTGTATTTTCAGTAGGCTGCAGTTGCTGCAGCCATTGCATGTATTTAAGGATGTAATATTTTGTTCCTGATTAGCCTCAGATTGTGTGGGCTTAAAGATACACTGCTTTTTGTGTCACACCATCAGGAGCATTTCTGAGTAGACTGACATGTAAGATACAACTATCCACATTATTCGTAAAGGTGCAGCCTTGAAGTGCATCATCCAGCTGTCATTCCTCTGTGGCTGCTGTCTGAGTAGTGTCTGCAGTCGAGTCAGTGCTTGTTTTGCTGGTATCTGCAATGCATTGCCTCTGTTGGAGAATGCGTCAGTGAAATGTAATTGTATCTTGCCATATTGAGATTACACATGAATTCCAGTGGTGCATGCATATGGGGTTTACTAGTGCCAAGGACCTGCAGCGTTGTTTCTTCTGGGTGTCAGAGGTCAAGGGAAAATGCAGTACTTTGCAGGTTGTGATGTGTTCCTGCTGACACTGACACCACAGTGTTTTCTGTGCAGCATGTTCTGTACAAGTGAAATCTTTTTCATTTCAAGTTGGTCTATATGAAGGATTGCAAAACAAGCAATATTAATGTGAAAACGTTCGGCATTCTGATGTCCTTGTCCGGTTTAGTATATCGCCCCTATGTCCCCCTTCCCAAGCACTCACCTTGTTGCCAACTCCGTCTCTCCTTCAGTCAGCACAAGGTATCCTTTTGTGCATGCTCTCCTCCTCCTCCTCCCACCCAGACATCAATGTTTTTACGTTTGGAATGTGACCATAGAGAGAGGAACACACCTGAGCATGGCTTTCATCTATTTCCTTCATGGTTAATAAGGTGTTGCAGTCAACATCTCATCTTTCACTGCACTTCCTCTTGCTTTCACAGTTTGCATTTACACAGTGAATGTACTGAAGCTAACAAAATGGTGTCTGTCACTTTTCAAATGTGCTGCACTGTTTTATACTCTTCTCTGTCACCCCCTGATATCTGTCAACTTTGACCCACTCAGTATAGCCATTCTTCTTCCCTCAACCTTCAAGCCCTCCAATTACCATTCATCCTATGATGCTCATTCTCAATATTCCTTCTCTCCCATAGGCCTATACTCCTTATTGTGCCCATTTTTCCATCTATCACAAAGAACCTGGTCATAGGTCTCCTCTCTCATTCGAGAGAGAGGTTACTGGTGGTGATTTAACCGGAGGGCCACCAAGTCTCAGGTGAGGGGAGACGTTGAGAAGGAGAATACTTCATGGTAACCTCAACTGGCAGACAGTACTGACTCTGTTCTTTAAGGGTATCTCTCTCCAACCATCAACCCCTCAAGACTACCCATTTAAAAGATATCGACACTCAAAATGTAAGATCCTTCCTTCCTTCCCACATTTATGTACCATGCCTTCCCTCCCTTGACACCCCCCCCCAACCATCCAACCTATGCCCTTCAGATTGTCTCTACCACATCTCAAGCAGCCCTCTGCACAAGAAGGATAAACAGCAGCTTCTCATTTCAGCTCCAGCTGGTTGACCACACTGACTTCACACCACCGATAAGTGGCCATAAATCGGAAGCCACACATTGCTCAATCATGGACAACTTAATTGGGACAGAAGAATTAATTCTAGCATGATTGTCTTTCAATGAGCATGTATGACATGCAAATGCATACAAAAGTACTTTCCTAAGCTTATCATCTGCAAACTTCCATGAATTAAATTAATGAGTTTCATCCTTTCTTCAGGAAGTTGATGTAAGGCTTCCTGCTCAATTAAACTGGCTTTCCTGCCTTAGCTCCCAATCTGGGGAATAGCAGGAGATTCCCACCTATAACATGCCAGTGAAGCAACAAATTAATAATGACTCCTCCTGGGCATTGACAGAATAATAATGATATAAATGTAACAGTGCTGTCCCAGTTAAAATCAATAACAGAATTAGTTTCTTAAAAACATTATGTCCTCTGGTTACTTCAAAAAAGTTGAGGGCAAAGAAATTACGTAGACATGTCTTGGTCAATAGTCTAGATCAGGCAGATGTAGACATCATCATTTGTAAATTATGGAAACCACACCCTCAGGGAGACCAAACTGTGCAGGCTCAGAAAAGTCTGTCTGTAAACCTCAATCTGCTCTGGGTTTTGAAATGTTTCAGAATGCAACAAAATTGTAATGACATAGAGTCCATAAATTACAGAATGCCTTCTTTGCAACCAGAAAATTATGTAGGATTCAATTTTTCAATCTTGAGAACAAAGCACAACATTGGGTTTACAACCCCATTACATATATCATAATAAGAATATAATGGGTGAGCACAACAGAGGGATTTGAAGCATTTTGAGTAAATTCAGAGACTTGTAATTAGCAAATTTCACATACTATTGCAGCTATTCTTTTGTGTCACAAAAATCCCCAAAGCCTTTAAAACTACAGAAATAACTATACATTATTTATCATTTATGTCCTAATGATAAAATGGATGTTGATCTTATAGTCAAAGAATCATTCTGGCAAGGAAGGAGATTATTCAACCATGTTAGCTCTCTCTAGAGCAGCCCAGTCAGTATTATTCCCCTACTCCATCTTTGTAGCCCTGAATGTATCCTCTTGTTTCCCGTGAGGGTCCATACAATTTCTCCTTAAAGGTCATCAGTCGTCTCTCCTTCCACCATACTCTTAGGCAATGAGTTTCAGGTGATTACCACACCCTGCAGAAGAAGATTCCACCTTGCATCATTACCTGTGTCAATCCCCATCCCAGACCCCTAACAAATCCTTCTGTTTCTCATGCCTCAAATCTTAAATCTGTGTTGTTGAGTTCTTGTACCACTAACAAATGGCAACAGCTTTTCCTTATGTTTGCTAAACCAGGTCTTAATCTTTTACATTTGTTACATTTCTTCTCAATCTCATTCATTTAAAGGAGATCAACTTTAGCTTCTCCAGCCTGACCTTTTAAATAAATTTTCTGATCCCTGAAATTATTCTGGTAGATGCTTTACATCCCTCTTAAAGTGTGGTGACCGAAACTGGACATTATTCTCCAGTTGTTTTTCTGTGATTTGTTTTTAAGATGTGAGCATTATTCGCTATAACAGCCTTTATTTCCCAAATTGCCTTTGAGGTGGTGATGGTGAGCTGCCTTCTTGAACTGCTGCCTGAGGATGGTGGGGCTGTCATTGATGAAGATGGTTGGGCCTAGGACACTCCCTGGCCACTTTGTGTAAAGATATCTTGTAACTAAGTTTCCCCTTCTTTGTGCAAGATGTATCTCTAACCAATCAAGAGTTTTCTTCCTGATTCTCATTGACTTCAGTTTTGCCAACTCACTAGCAGTCTTGAATAGTCCTATCAGTTTGCTGATTAGCAAGAATAGATTGATTGGACAGTAAATGGTCAGGTTGGAATGGACTTGCTTTTTATGGACTGACGTTCCTGGATTATTTTATATATTGACAGATATTTCCCAGTTTTATGGTTGAACTGGAACTGCACTTGGCTATGCGTGGAGCTCGGTCTGGAGGGCAAGATTTCCCTGCAATTGCCAGAATATTTCAGGGTTTATAACTTTTGCATTATCCACCTCCTTCAGCTGTTTCTTGAGATCACAAGACCAGTAGCTCTGTTCTTGAAACTCTAAGGTGCCGTATGTTTTGTTAGCTGCTTTCACAATATGTTCTGCAGCCTTCAGCAATCTTCAAGTTCCTGTTTAGATCAATGCTTTGAAATTTATATTGCCTTATACCAAAATGCATCACCTTGCACTATCAAATTCCTCTGTCAGTTTTGCTAGCCAGTCAATGTCCTGTTGCAATTAATTAATCTTTACAGTTGGCCACAGTTGCAATAGCACCAACAAGTGTGGAAAATTTATTCTGCATTCAAATAGCAGTATTTTTATATAACTCATTAATAAATACATTTTATCATGACTAAAGTAACTGGCAGCTTCATATCTAAAATAAATAAGTCTGCTAAAGAAATTTTCAGAAAAAGATTGGACTCAGATTGCAGCACTACTTTAAAGTAGATGATGTACATCCCCCAGTGAAAGCTGTCTAATTTAAAATTATTAATCTCATAAATTGTAAAATAGTGGTCAATAGAGTTGGTTTATTTTATGAAGTTTTAAAATAAAAGCATAGTTACTTCGATAGAAAAGTTTATTATGTGCAACTTTCAGACCAGGAGTATTTGGTTAGAAATCTACAGGTTATTAAAAGCTGAGAAAATCTAAGCTTTCAGTTTTGGGAGCTTTTGTATAAGAAGACTTAGTTATTTGCAAGAAAGAACCAGAACTCAGCTTTAAATGTATGAGAGGGTAGAGTTCCACCTGAACTGAATTAGTACCATTATATAAAACAATGAATTGACATAATTGAGTTGAATTGAATTAGCTTCATTGTCACATGTAAAAAATTTACAGTTGTTGACTTACAACTCCATCTTAGACACAAAGGTACCTAGGTGCAGATACTTAAGATCAAATTCTTTGGAAACAAAAAAAAATTAGATAAGTTAAGAAATAAATTGTCCAGGCATTATCAGTCATAGAGATAAATTAGAAAACTGAAGAAGTAAAATGTTCAGAATGTCAGTCTTTTCAAACCCCAGTCCATGCCGGCATCCAGCCTACACCACCTCACTGCCTCCTGCACCAGGCCCACCAATGTAGGATTTGCCCCACTTTAGGCAGCATCTCTTCACTGCTGGGCCCACTTTGCTGACGCCGCTGAACCCATACATACCCCAAAACAAAGTGTGTCCTGGCTCTGCTGCCAGGCCACTGGCAGGTCACAAGTCCTGCTTCAGCTGCCAATGCCACCTTGCTGGCCCCGCCATTTTGAGGAGACCCCTGCTGCCAGCACAGCCTCCCTGATTGCAAGGGGAGCTTTGCTGCCACTGTCGCCGGCCCCAAAAAGGGGCGAACGCATTCGGGGGTGGACGCACTTGCTACTGTTGTCATTGGCCTCCTATCACTTGGAGAATGTCCTTGCTGCCAGTGAGCCACGTCCGCCACTCCGCATGCAGCCCACTTTTGCTGCAGCATCAGTGCTGCTGACCAACCCATCACAGAAAAGAAACAAAAAGACCAAACGAAAGGAAAATAAAGCAAAGAACAGAAGCAAAAGTAAAACAAAGAAGGAAAGAAGATGGAGTGGATGAGCCCTGGGTAAAAGCCTGCACGCAGCCCCGTTACACCCATGCTATCTTTCACCGAATGTAACTGTGGATGTGCATGCATTTAAACTGGGATTCCTAGAAGAACCGAATGAAGTGACTTACTCACCCGAAACGTTGACTTCTCCACCTCCTGATGCTGCCTGGCTTGCTGTGTTCTTCAAGCCTCCTGCTTGTCTACCTTGGATTCCAGCATCTGCAGTTTTTTTTTGTTTCTATTAAATACCACATAGCAGAATTGTCCATATTCCAAGAAGAAATTAAACAGAAAGGTTGTTTCTAAAATGATCATGGAGTTGGTGAGACTTAGATGCAGTTTGGCTAAGTAGATTTTAACAAGTAGTGAAGAGGTTGCATCAAAGGTTGTGACATTTTGAATAAATGGATGAACTAGATCATGTTGCTGAACAAAATAAAGAGACATAAAATAGTAATGGCAGAAAGGAGGATGAATTGGTTAAACTAGATGAAACCTGGAAAATAAGTACAATAGGTAGCAAAAGCAAAATATCAAAGATGGGAGTAAGAAGAAAGATTTGATCAAGGTAAAGGAAAATAGCAGCTGTTTGAAGCAGATAACGTATAGAAAGATAATCAATAAAGCAGGGGGTCACTTGGAGACAAAGAATTCCAACTTTTCTTTGGGAGCATTGTCCTTTTCTCATATGTTTTCTGCATTCATTTTAAGCCTAAGTGTGAAATAGGGCTCTTGTAGAGCTGGAATAGGCGAGAGAAGGATCCACTACTGGAAATTAATGACTTAGCACCACTATTGTTTTAAGTAGGAAAATCAGCTGGCTCAGAAGGTTGTGTTTACCTTAGGAGAGGGGGCGAAAACCAGTAACCCTATTTTTACATCTTACGAAATGGGAATTCTGCCAAGAAACATGACTTATGTGACCCAAAAAAGGAAATAATCATTATCCAGGAAGTTAGAGACCAGTTTGCTTTATTATTTTTTAACTGGGTAAACTTTGAGCATGCATAACATGAGACCAAGTGTGAATAATTACAAAGGTATATGTTAATCAAGAGCAGTTAGCAATGATTTGTGAAGGGCCGGACAAATTTAATTGGAACTTTTAAGGCAAATAGAACGTAGGCTAATGCAATAACTTTTGTGTGCATGAATTTTCATCAGAAACTTATTAGTGTGAAACGCTTGATTTTTTAAAAAATGATAGCACAGAGAGGGAATCCAAAAGTAGGGTCAGGAAGTTTTTTTACTTAATAAAACGTAGGTGAAAGGGTGGCTCAGACGCATCTGCTGGGGCCTGGTTGTTTTGCTTTAATGTGAATTGAACAAGACATTGGCACAAAATAGCTACAGAGGAACCTCGATTATCCGAAGGACACGAGGAGGGAGTAATTTGTTCGGTCAATCAAATGCAAAATAACGTAGTTAGCCAAGCATTGGGACTTTGCGATCTTTTTGGATAATCTGAAAATCAATTAATGGGATGCCTGATAATCGAGGTTTCTCTGTGTATGGGAATTTTCAGATAAACCAGTTCTGTAGCCACAACTATTTACAATTTGTGCGCACACCTTGGATGAAAGAACAGAAGATATGATTGCAGAAGTTACTGATGACTCAAAAATATGTAAGAAAGTATGTTGTGAAGAAGATGCAACTAAGCTATAAAGGGATACGGAGGCGTTCAGTGAGTATGCAAAAATCTGACCAGTGGAGTATAATTTGGGGGAATAAAAAGAAAACATATGTCCATCTTGGCAGGAAGAGTGAAAAGCTTCTGGGCAACCTACTGCATGGATCCCAAGCATATGAAACAGGTACAGCTATTAACCAGAAAAAATAATGGAATGTTTTTGTTTATTGCAGGAGGAAGTGAATATATAAGTAGGAAGTGTTATGCTTCAATTGTAGCGGGCACTGGTGAAACCATATGTGGTCTCCTTATTTAATAAAGGATGTATGTCTGCTCAGAGAAGGTTTTATTCAACTAATACATAAGCATGTTCTCGTATGAGGAAAAGTTGGATGGGCTTAGCTTGTTCATGCTAGACTTTAGAAGATTAAGACTAGTTTGAAACACAAGTTCCTGAGGGGATGTGAAAAGGATGTTTCTTTTTGTGGGAGAATCTAGATCTGATGATCATGTTTTTTCTTTCAAAAAAAATTCTATAACATATGAGGCTTTTTCTTTTCTTGAAGGGATGTGAGTCTTTGAAAATTGCTCCTCCTTAAAAAAAAATTGTTGAAATCTGTGTCTTTAAATATTTAAGACAGAAGTGGATAGATTTGACAGCAAGGAGGTTGTCGGGGTAGACAGGAATATGGATTTGTTATTACAATCCAATCAGCCATGATTTTATTTAATGGCGGGACAGGTTTGTGGGCCCGTAAGGCCTACTGCTTATCCTTGTTCAGAAGGTCCTATGTATGTTCACATTTAAGACTATTGAAGAACCCTGAAACAGCAAACCAACAAGTACAGTGCTTATCCTTTATTACAATCTCCCTAGAGACCGTTAACTTTGAAAGTAAATTTGAACTTGTAGTTAATCACTAAAAGGAGGATAACTAGAATTCAAGTTATGTTTACACACAGAAAAATACTGTTGACTAAACAATGCCTCTATCAACAACTTAAACTTTTCTGTTTAAAGTTTATTTTAAAGTTAAAGTTCAATACAAACATACAAAGACCAAGAATAAGCCACTCAACCCTTCAAGACTACTCCATGATTCAATGAAATCATGGCTGAGCTAATTTTAACCTAAACTCTACGTTCCTGCATATCCTTTCAGTAATCAAGAATTTATCAACCTCTACCTTTAAAAGGTTTAAACATTCTGCATCCATTGCCTTTTGAGAAAGGAAATTTCAAAGACACTCATCCCTTTGAGAGAAAAAATAGTTTCCTTATCTCTGTCTTAAATGGGCAACTCCTTATTCTCAAATCATGATTCCCTAATTCTAAGTTCTCTCTAAACAGTAAGCAACCTTTCAACATCCACCCTGTCAATTCCCCTCAGGATGTTATATGTTTCCATTAGGTCACCTCTGACTCTTTTAAACTCCAGAGCATACAGCCATCCTTTTTAGCTTTTCATGATAAGGCAATCCACTCATTCCAGGTATTAGTCTAGTAAACCTTCTCTGAACTGCTTCCAGTGCATTAACATCCTTCTGTAAGTATGGTGACCAGTACTGTCTACAGTATTCTAGCAGGTCAGGCAGCATCCAAGGAGCAGGAGAATCGACGTTTCGGGCATGAGTTCTTCTTCAGGAGTTCCTGCCGTCGATTCTCCTGCTCCTTGGATGCTGTCTGACCTGCTGCACTTTTCCAGCAATACATTTTCAGCTCTGATCTCCAACATCTGCAGTCCTCACTTTCTCCTACAGTATTCTAGACATAGTCTCGCTAATGCCCTGATAATGTATAGCTGGTGCTTGCACCTAAGACGGCACCATAAGAGGCAGACCTTGTAAAAGCTTTTCACTGTACTCTACAATGGAATACGCGTGACAAAACAAGATATTCTATTCGAGTCTATTTTTGAAATAAAACATAGCATTCCATTAGATTTCCTGATTACTCGCTGTGCACTAACCTTCCTCAAATCATGCACTAGGGTACCCAGATCTCTGCATCCCCAGGCTCTGCAACCTTCTTACCATTTAGATAATTCGCCTGTTCTTTTTATTCTTTCTCCAAAAATGGACAACTTTACATTTCCATTTGCCAGATTTTGTTCACTCATTTAACCTATTTATATCCCTTTGTAGGTTCCTCATATCCTCTTCACTTTCCAACTGATCAATGTGTCATCAGAAAATTCAGCTAACCCCTTTAGTCTGTTTATCGATATCATTTCTGTAATGCCAGTTGAGACCCTAGCACTAACCCCGATGCACACCACTCATGACATTCTACTAGCCTGAAGAAGACCTATTTAATCGTACTCTGTGCTTACTATAAGCTTGCCAATCTTCTATCCATGCTGCTTTGTTGTTCCTACATTATGAGCTTTTATTTTCACACGTCATTCGCACACTTAACTTTTGATACAGTTGAAAAGCATACTTCATAATATGTTGTCCTGTCCTTTAAGTTGATATTTAGTTCTCCCAGAAGCAATACACATGGTTATTTCTGCTTTTTTGCCCATTGAGCCCAGTACCTTCTAAGCTCGGAATTGTTCCTCATGCTAAGAAATTACTGGAGATTCTCACTCTAGCGCAAGCTTATTGAATCATGAATTGGGTTCTTTTCAAACTGATCAATCTTCCATGCATATTCAGACACAGTGAGCCACAGATACTCAGTGGTCTGAGCAATGAAGGCAAGCCTGCTAAACGCCACCTTAACTACCCTGTCTACCTGTGATGCAACTTTCAAAGAACTATATGCCTGAGCCACTAGATCTCTCTGCTTGACAACACTTCCTAGGACCCTATCGTTAACTGTATAAGTCCTGCTCTTTCCCGTCTTGCCAAAAATGTATTTATCGCATTAATCCAAATTAAACTCTATCTACCATTCCTCACCCCATTGGCCCAATTGATCAAGATCCCTTTGTAATCTTAGATAATCTTCTTCACTGTCGACTAGCCATTTTTGGTGTCATCTGCAAAATTACTAACCATGCTTCTTAAATTCTCATCCAAATTGTTTATATAAATGACAAACAACAGTGGACTCACATGAAACTTCAGACTCTATGATGTGGTTGCCTTCTGAAACATCCGAGAAAACCATTCAGTTATATCAAGCTGCTACAAAGTCAAACTGAAACTGGATGGATCATCATGCATTGGTGGCGCGATGGTGGCGCATTGGTGGCGCGATTGGTGGTTAGCACTGTTGCCTCACAGCGCTAGGGACCCGGGTTCGATTCCAGCCTCGGGCAACTGTCTGTGTGGAGTTTGCACATTCTCCCTGTGTCCGTGTGGATTTCCTCCAGGTGCTCTGCGTTCCTCGCTCAGTCTAAAGATGTGCAGGTTAGGTGGGTTAACCACAGGAAATACAGCGTTACTGGGATAGGGCAGGAGGGTGGGTATGGATGGGATGCTCTTCGGAGGATTGGCGTGAACCCTACGGGCCAAAATGGCTAGGAGCTGCACGGTGGCTCAGTGGTTAGCACTGCTGCCTCAGAGCACCAGGGTCCCAGGTTCGATTCCAGCCTTGGGTGACTGTCTGTGTGGAGTTTGCACATTCTCCCCGTGTCTGGGTGGGTTTCCTCTGGGTGCTCTGGTTTCCTCCCACAGTCCAAAGATGTGCAGGTCAGGTAAATTGGCCATGCTAAACTGCCCATAGTGTTAGGTGCATTAGTCAGTGAGAAATGGGTCTGGGTGGATTACTCTTCGAAGGGTCAGTGTGGACTTTTTGGGCTGAAGGGCCTGTTTCCACACTGTAGGGAATCTAATCTAGATCTTTAGACAGCAAGATGGCTCAGTGGTTAAAACTGCTGCTTCACGGCACAAGGGTCCCAAGTTCGATTCCAGCCTCGGACGACTGTCTGTGGAGTTTGCACATTCTTCCTGTGTCCATGTGGGTTTCCTCCAGATGCTCTGGTTTCCTTCCATGGTCCAAAGATGTGCAGGTCAGGTGAATTGGCCATAGTGTTAGGTGCATTAGTCTGAGGGAAATGGGCCTGGGTGGGTTATTCTTCAGAGGGTCGGTGGGGGCTTGTTGGGCCGAAGAGACTGTTTCGACACTAGGGAATCTCATCTAATCTACTTGAATTGTTTGGGGTGGCACGGTGGCTCAGTGGTTAACACTGCTGCCTCACAGCGCCAGGGACCCGGGTTCAATTCTCACCTCGGACAACTGTCTGTGTGGAGTTTGCACATTCTCCCCGTGTCTGCGTGGGTTTCCTCCGGGTGCTCCGGTTTCCTCCCACTGTCCTAAGATGTGCAGATTAGGTGAATTGGCCATACTAAATTGCCCATATTATTAGGTGTATTAGTCAAGGGTGAACTTAGGGGAATGGGTCTGGGTGGGTTGCTCTTTGGAAGGTCGGTGTGGACTTGTTGTGCCAAAGGGCCTATTTCCACACTATAGGGAATTTAATTGGCCTTGGCATCAGAAACAACAGCAGCAAACTCAGCTGTCCGTACTGAGGGCAAAGTACCTTGCTGGGAAGAGGTGTGTCATGCACTCAAACCTTACCATGTCCCAGGCACCATCACCACCATCCCTGGCCTGTGGCCCATAACCTATCCCAGGGCCAGGAGCGATGCAGCAACAATAGTCCCTCAGCTGCATGGCTGTTGGCACACACAGCCACTCCAAGGTTCAATGTGCAGTGATTGGCACTGGCATGCTGATAGTGGCAGTAACTTCTTGTTCTGGAAGTTGCTGCAATGCACATAGGCCAATGAATCCAGAAATAAAATTAGAGGGAATGTAGCCTAGCAGAGGTTCTGATGTAGTGGTATGCAGTCAAGAGGGAGTTGCCCTGGGAGTCCCTAACATGGTGTCTAGATCCTGTGAGGCCTCATTTGCATCAGGTCAAACTTGGGCAAGGATTCCCGAAGAAGGGCTTATGCCCAAAACGTCGATTCTCCTGCTCCTTTGATGCTGCCTGACCTGCTGCGCTTTTCCAGCAACTCATTTTTCAGCAAGGAAACCTCCTGCTAATTTGTATGTAATCTGCTCTCTCTCCACCCCCACTCCAGATGAATCAGTACTCCTCCACATAGAGCACTCATGAAAGGTGGCAAGAGTACAGAATATATTGTGCTGGATGGGGAACTTCAATGTCCATTGCCAGGAGTGTCTCAGCAGCTGCTGATGATGACACTACCTAAGCTGGTTGAGTCCTAACAAACATATTTACTCTCTGGGTCTAATGCAGATGGTTTGAGAACCAATACAAGGGGCAAGCAGACTAGAGCTCATCTTTACCAAGCTGCTTGCCAGACATCTATTGGACATGCTAAATTGCCCATAGTGTTAGGTGCATTAGTCGGGCAAATGTAGGGGAATGAGTCTGGGTTGTTTGCTCTTCGGAGGATCGGTGTGGACTAGATGGGCCAAAGGGCCTGTTTCCACACTGTAGGAAATCTAACCTAATCATATAACAGCGTCAGTAGGTGTGACCACCGCACACTTTTTGTGGGGTTGATGTTTTGTCTTCAGACATCCTTCATCGTGCTGTGTGGCTGCACCAACTGGGATAGATTTTGAACAGACCTAGCAACTCAAGAATGGACATCTATAAGACACTGTGGGCCATCAGCAGAAGCAAATTTGGATTCCGAAAATACAATAATTGAATCCCTCACTGTCAGCATTCTTGGTGTTACTATCGACCATGACTTGAACTCGCCATACAAATACAGTGGCTGTAAGAGCAGGTCATGGGCTTGGAATCAGACAGTCCACCACTTATTAGATCCAAGTCAGGAAAGTGATCAAGTACTTTTAACTTGCTTGGATGAATGCAGCTCCAGCAATATTCAAGACATTTGACACTACCCAGTAGCTAGATTGATTGCTACCACATTCACTCCACCCACCACTAATGTTCAGTAGAGACAGTATATATGATTTACAAAATTCACTTTGAAATTCATCAAGGCTCATTAGACAGCACCTTTTAAACCCGCAACCACTAGCCTCCTAGCCAACTATCGTGATTTGGAACTGTACTGTTGTTCCTTCAGTTTCACTGTCTCCAAGTCAAAATCTTGGAATTCCCTCCCAAACAATATTGAAGTGTACCTGCACCAAAAGGACTGCAGTGATTCAGTCACCTCACCACCACCTTCTCAATGGCAACCAGAGATGGGCAGTAAATGCTGGCTAAGCCAGCGACACACATGCCCCCTAAATGAAAGAAAATTGTCATGGCCTGTACTTAGTAACATCGCAAAAAAATTATACTGACAAGTTAATCTGTTAGTGGAAGTTTGTTGTGCAAATTTAACAGTGAATATATTTTAAAAGCAGATCACTGACTGTAGAGCATTTCAGAATGCCAGAGATTCATGAAACACACAATGCAAGTTTTTTTGGACATTTGCAAAATCAGGCCTATTTCTCTTTCTTAGATGTGATCAGGGCATTGCCAGCAAGCCCTGCATTTATTCCCCATCCCAAATTTCTCAGAAAGCAGTTCAGATTGATCTCCACTGCTGAGCATAGGGAATCTCATGTCTGTCAGACCAGGTCACAATGGCAAATTATCTTTGCTTTAGTGAAGCAGATGAGGTTTGACAATGTACATGACCACTACTAAAGTAGCTTGTTTTAAAAATTCCAGTTTAATATTGAATTCAAAATTTTCACCATCTGCCATGGCAGGAGTTGAATCTATGTTGCTAGAACTTTAATCTGGGGTTATGGATTTACGATACAATGCCACAATCCCAGCGTTGTCCTAAATTATATTCTGTCACTTTGCTGATGAAAGCCATTGTGATGCATCGGTAAACTGATTACAATGATACCTTACCTTGCACAAAATTCACAATAGCCTCACCTTTTTTAGTTGCATGATTTGTCTTCAGTTTATCAACTCCAGAATTTCTGCCTGAAATACTTTTCATTGCATCAAACTATCACATTCCTGTAATCCTCTCCAGCCCTATTTGCTAGAATGTTTCTTGCTGCATTTGATATTCGATGATTATATCTTCCTTTTCAAAAGGGCCATAATTTGATGGTGAGTTCCGAATATTTACATTACACAGACCAAGATAACCATCACCTATCGAATTGAAAACCAAAATCCAATAGACTTCTTGAGAGGAGATTTTCCTGATCAGATGATTGGCAATAAATGAATAAGTTGAATCTGTGCCAAACTTTTGCTCAAATCAGTGGCTGAACAGGAATAGGAGACTAAGCTTGCTAGATTTCCTGATCATGATTGACAGCCTGTGGAATTCAATAGATGTTAGTGTTGGGACCACATCTATTCACATTATACATGAACAATCTGGATGAAGGAATTGAGGATATTGTTGCTACGTTTGCAGATGACGTAACGACAATTGGAGGGGCAGATAGTTTTGAAGAAGCAGGGAGGCTGCAGAAGGATTTGGAAAGGATAGGAGAGTGGGCAAAGAAGCGACAGTTAGAGTACACTTTTAAGCAAAGTATGAGGTTATGCATTTGGTAGGAGGAATAGAGAGCAAAGGCTTCCAAAATCTGAAGTGCAAAGGGATTTGGGAGTCCTCAGTCAGGATTCCTTGGAGGTTAACACGCAGGTTCAGTTGATGCTTAGGAAGGCAAATGCAATGTTGGCATTCAGTTCAAGAGGGCTAGAAAGAGCAGCGACGTACTTTTGAGGCTGTATAAGGCTCTGGTCAGATCACATTTGGAATATTGTGAGCAGTTTTGGGCTCCATATCTTAGGAAAGATGTGCTGGCTTTGGAGCAGATACAAAGGAGATTTAGATTTAGATTAGATTACAGTGTGGAAACAGGCCCTTTGGCCCAACAAGTCCACACCGACCCGCCGAAGCGAAACCCACCCATACCCCTACATTTACCCCTTATCTGACACTACAGGCAATTTAGCATGGCCAATTCACCTGACCCTGCACATCTTTGGATGGTGGGAGGAAACCGGAGCACCCGGAGGAAACCCACGCAGACACTGGGAGAACGTGCAAACTCCACACACTTAGTCGCCTGAGGCGGGAATTGAACCCGGGTCTCTGGCGCTGTGAGGCAGCAGTGCTAACCACTGTGCCACCGTGCTGCCCATGATCATTTATCAGAATGATCCCAGGGAAGAAGGGCTTGTCGTATGAGGAATGGTTGAGGACCCTGGGTCTGTAGTTGGAGTGATTGGGGGGTAGGTGGGGGGGACTGCTTGAACCTTCAGAATATTGAGAGGCCAGGCTGAAGGGATAACCCTTTAGAACTGAGATGAGGGGAATTTCTTCAGCCAGGGGGTGATGACTGTGTGGAACTCATTGCCACACAGGGCTGTGGAGACCAAGTCATTGAGTGTATTTAAGACAAAGATAGATAGGTTCTTGATTCGTAAGGAGATCACAGGTTACAGGGAAAAGGCAAAAGGTTGGGGTTGAAAAATATGTCCATCATGATCGAATGGCGGAGCAGACTCAATGGGCTGAATGGCCTAATTCTTATTCCAACCATTTTTATTGAACAATGCTGAATAAAAGCCTGATGAAAGACCTTGTGACTTCTGGTGTGAATTTCCTCAAGTCTTGCCGCTTAGCATATCACCAGAATATTTTCAGAACCTAAATACTGTGAAGACCAATTTATCCTCAGCTATCTCAACTCAAGATATTTCCTATCCTGAACTGGTCTGTGAACAAAGACCACATTTGAAGATTGGGCAAGGAATCAGAAAGCCAAGGAATTTTGAGAGAAACATCTGTTTTTTGCCTTTGCCATGTGTTAAATGACTGAAGAAATACACATATGATTAAATTCTCCAATGCTGCCTTTGGGATAATTAAAAACCTCTGGCTCTCAGATTAAAATCTGTCTCTTTTGGTTACCGTTGACCATTAAGCCATCTGGAGTTTTAATTTCTATTCTAAACTGGGGAAAAAAACACAAAATTTTGCTTAAATAATTCCCAAAAAAAAGAAAACCATCAGCACAGCTGTCTAATTATACTAACGCCCATTTCCCATTTACTTGCAAACATCCCTAGGGGAATATTTTCCAGACATGCTGGGTTATTCTGTGGGATTATCTGTATTTAACACAATACCATGCGAAAAAAAGAACAGCCACTTAAAGCTGGTTTTGGCACAGTGTGACTGCTTCTCTGTTTTAGGGCTGGTCAGGTCTACAAGCTGTTAGCCATGGAGTTGGAGAGTGATACTTGAACCATCTCACTCCAAAAGTCTTTTTTTTAAGATACCAAGACCAGCACCTTCACATGCAAGCACTTGGAATTTATGCTTCCTTGCCAAACTACTGGTTTTTGCTTCTAAAAAAAAATTATTTGAAAGACAATGTGGTTTCCACTTGTCAGTTAATTGCAGAAGGTTCATATAATTATTCATTGACGGTAGTTTCTATTTGTTACAGGGTGATAGAATATCCATCATATGAGGAATCTTCATTGACGAAAGTATAGCACACAAAAGAAATTACTATTTTTCTTGGTTCTCTGTGCTAAAAGGCAATAGTAAAACTAGCTATTCCATAAGTAGCAGATGGAAAATGTCAATAAATAAGCAACAAGGATACCTGCTGCAATGACACAAAGTATTGTGTCCATGTTTCTGTAAGATTTTGAGGTTCACTTTATGTTTTAATGGTAAGACCTAATTGACCTCCAATTAAAGCAGTTAATCTTGGTAGAAAACAATTTTAAAACATTTACTCATCCTGGTAATTACAAAGTCATTCTATGTGCAAGTATTTTTTTCCAAACATTTTACAGAACTGAATGAAGTTTATCATATTAAGTACAAAAGAAATTAAACTCCAAATAAAAACAGCAGATTCAGTCATTTACAATGGAATGCCGATTTTTGGTTTCGGACTGACTAGGCACATGCCTGCTCTTCTGTTCTCTTGACTGATGTTCTTCTTCTGTCTTCGGTTGTCAGTTACATGGATAAGATTCATACCTTACCAACATATTGAAAAGCATGAGCACTGAGGTAACAAAGTATTTATGAAGTTCCCTGCCAGAGTGGAGCTAATCTACAGGACAAGTGGAGAACTGTTCAACTTTTGCCTTCAGGCCAGAGCCAAGACCACCCCAACTTCTGTCATCAAACTGCAGTGCACAGATGACTTCTGTATGTGCACACAGTCAGAGACTGCGATACAAACCATCATCAATACGTTCACCAGGGCCTCTGAGAGAATAGGCCTCAGACTAAATATCCAAAAAACAAAGGTTCACTACCAGCCTGTCCCTGTGACCATCAAAATCCATAGCAAACCCCTAAACAGTTGGGAGCATTTCCTATTCCTCGGGAGCCTCCTATTAGAGCGAACAGACATTGACCAATATCGACTTCAGTGCAGCCTTTGGTTGCCAAAGGAATAGAGTGTATAATGTGCTTAAACCCAGCACCAAGCTCATCATCTACAGAGAAACTGTGGTCCCCACTCTTCTATATGCATCAGAAACATGAACTGTGTACAACAGACATCTCAAACCTCTAGAGAATTCTCATCAGTGCAAAACCCTACAAATCCACTGGCGGGACAGGCATGCCAACATGAGTATCCTCTCCCAGTCTAATGCTCACACACAACCAGCTGTAGTGTATCGTCCACCTTGCCCAAAAGACTCCATAAGCAAGTGGTCTACTCCGATCCCTGCAATGGTTCGGAGGGCATTGAGGACACCCTGAAAGCCTCCCTAAACAGATGCAATATTTACACAGACATGTGGGAATCACTTGCCCTAAAATGCACAAACTGAAGAAGAAGCATCTGTTAAGGCACGAGCCACTTAGAGTGCCTCTGAGTGGGACACATGGATGCCAAGCATAAGCTGCAGAAAGACCATGCAGAATCTTGTGTGTTTCACACCTCCCGGTCCCATTAAACACCACTAATCCTACCAATGGCAGAGTCTGAGACTCCAGGATTGGATGATTCAGCCACCTCAGATCCCATCCCCCGAGAGTGGACCCTAAGGGACTGTTAAAGAAGAAGCCACAACGTATCACTGCAACATATAACAAAACATAAAGCTGAAAATCACCACACAAAACTAAAAAGTAGACCTATTAAATACTTTAATTTACAAAACCAAACTTTAAACACCGTTGTAATGCTTCAGTAAAAACATTTCACTCATCACCACTTTCTCAAGGGCAATTAGGGATGGGAAATAAATGCCTGTTACATAAAAAAATGCCCACAAACCATAAATAATTATGGAGATTTCAGCACTCCTTCTGTAGCAAGTATGTCCTCACTTAGGGAGACTAAAGCTGCACACAGTATTCCAGGTGTGGTCTCTCCAAGGTCCTTTAAACTGGAGAAAGTCATCCCTACCTCTGAACATAAATTGTCTCACAATAAATATAAATGTACTATTTGCCTTCCTAATTGTGTGTTGCACCTGTCTGACTATCATTGACTGATGTACAAGAAAACTAAGATCCCTTTATACATCCACACTTCCCAATATACCACCACTTAAATAATACTCTCCTTTTCTGGTTATTTTTCACACTGAAGCATTTAGTCAGGTTGCACTGCATCTACTATGTATATGCCCTGTTTACTTGTCTAAATCATCTTCAGGCCTACTTCCATCAATCTCAGCTCATGATGTCACCCAGTTTTGTATTGTAAACAAACTTCAAAATGTTGCATTTATATAAATTGTGAATAGCTGGAACCTAAGCACTAATCCTTACAATGCACCCACGTTGGTAAAAGACTCATTTTTTCCCTGCTCTATTTCCTCTCTGTCAACCAATTTTCAATCCATTCCAGAATATTATCCTTTATTCTATGTGCTTTAACTTGGACTGCTAACTCTCATGATGGACCTTATCAAAAGCCTTCTGAAAAACCAAATGCACCACATCCACTGGTGTCAATACATGTGAAGCTGGAAAAGGTCAGCTGATAAGACAGCAACTGAGCAGCAGGAAAGTCACTTTTTGGGCTGAAACCCTTTGTAGCCTGTTTCCAGCTTCACACGTATTAACTCTGGTTTCCAGCATCTACAGTCCTTACTGTCTTCACATCCACTGGTTCTCTCTTATCTATCCCACTAGTTACATCCTCAAAAACCTCCAGTAGATTTATTAAGCATGAGTTGCCTTTCATTATCCCTTGCTGGCTTTATCCAATACTGTTGATGCGTGGTGTATTTCTTTTATCATGTCTTTTCCCCATTACTGATGTTACAATAACTCATCTGTAATTCTCTTTTTTCTCTCTCTCCCTACCTTTGTAAATGGTGTGGTTACATTTGGCATCCTACAATCTGTAGAGAACTGCACCAGCATCTGTAGAATTTAGGAAGGGTGGGGGATGATCATAAAGCCGCATGATTCCAGTAAATGTGTCTACAACCTTAAGTAAAATTATAGCCTCTTCAAACTGGAATTTCAATTTTTCTTTATAAACATTTGTAAATAAATATTGCTTGAACCAAAACCTTTGACCACGTGACAATTGATGATGAGTGCTTTCAGGTTCCAAACATAGACCACAGCTTAGTATGTTGATGGCTGAATCTAAATAGAATCTAAATGGTTAATAATTACATGTTTGGTATTGAGCATGGTATTTGACTCTGGGGCAATATCCAACTGTTTATGATGCAGCAATGTAGGAAAAACAAACCTAAAAATATCTACTGTTCCTACTAAATATTTGTGTACAAATGAAAGAAATCCAGAGTTGCTGAGATGAAAGCCAACTTGTTATTGAAACAAGCAGTTGTATATCTAGCAGAAAATATTAAGAAAAGGAAGCAAAGCAGCATTTCTTTCTGTTGACTTGTTTTAATGTTTTTTTAAAAATTATTTCTTGCGAGTCTCTTTTTTTCAACCTTTATAAATTGTATAAGGGAAATAGAGCAACTCTCAGTACTGATAGACCAAACAGCTTAAATGTCCATGGTGGAAAGCCTTATGTATTTCTTTGCAGAGAAGATATAATAAAAATAAACTAAAGACTGAAACTATAATGAATCATCATGGATTCCAAGATTGCAGAAAAGGGGCTACGGGTGGTCATGCTTTACAAAACCTTTGTACAGGTATAGAGGAGTGAGATTGGAATATTCATTTGACGTAGATTTTGTAAAGGCCTTTAATAAGCTACTACACAACTGACTCACAGCTAAGCAGAAGGAATTGTAGAATAGATAGCAACCTGGTTCTGAAATCAAGAACAGAGATTACGGGCAGCATGGTGGCTCAGTGATCAGCACTGCTGTCTCACAGCACCAGGGACCTGGGTTTGATTCCAGTCTCAGGCGACTGTCTGTGTGGAGTTTGCACATTCTCCCGGTGTCTGCGGTTTCCTCCTACAATCCAAAGATGTGCAGGTTAGGTGAATTGGCCATGCTAATTAATCCATAGTGTTCAGGAATCTGTAGGTTAGATACATTAGTCAGGGGTAGGGGAACGGGTGTGGGTGGGATACTGTTCAGAGGGTCGGTATGGGCTCGTTGGGCCAAATGGTCTGTTTCCACGCTGTAGGTATTCGATGATTGGGATTAAAAGTAGCTGCCCCAATTGGCAAAGTAAATAGGAAGAGGTGTTCCACAGGAATGTGTGCTGACACCAATGTAGTTCAACATTTACAATGGGGATAGATTCAAGAGTTGGAGGTTCAATCATAAAATTTGTTAATGAAGCAAATTTGGGAGCTTATGGGTAAGATGGAGCAGGAACCAAATACAGGAAGGAATTCATAAAATTCAGGGTGATTGGGCACGTAATCTGCAAGCGAATTTTAATATAGATGTATTTGGTTTGAAAAGATAAAGGGGCTATGTACTACTTGTAAAATAATGATATAAGTAGATTAGGAGCAGGAGTAAGCCACTCAATCCCTCAAGCCTGCTCCAACACCCGATAAGATTATGGCCAATCTGATTGTAACTTCAAATCTAGATTCCTGTCTATCCTTGAAAACATTTTGCATTTTTGCTGAATGTAACTAATTTTGCCTTTAAAATCTTCAAACACTCTGTACTCTTCAAAAAACAGTGAAATCTGAGCAAACGAATATATAAATTAATTCAAACAGCAATGTAGTGTTTTTAGGGCCAACAAAGGCATGAAAAATGAATTAATTTCTTGATGGATAGAATTCAAAAGTGGAGGTGAAAGCCAGATAATTTTGAAAAAATGTTTTATTAGATGAAGTAGTGTGGAAGAATGGTCCTGTGGAGCAAAAGCAGAGGCATTGGCCTGATGTGATGAATGGCCTGTTTCCGTGTCATACAATACTATGATATTTATTGCTGGTGAAATTACTGTAGAATGCCTGACTGTCACTCAGAATGAATGGAAAGAATAACAACGGTATATGCAAAATATAATGTCAACATATTTAAAAAATTAGAAATGAGAAAATTATACGTAAATCCCAATGTTGGACAACCAGTGAACCTCATTGTGATCTGAATCTCATTCTGTGCAGTAACACTGTTTTTTCTGTTGCCATGATCCTATGTTTAATCTTAGATTACTTCACCAATAGATATCTTTCAAAAACTCGAGCTTAGAAACTGCAAGTCTAGTGCTTGCTTGTTGTGGGGCACTGGGAGGTTAAAGCGAGCCTCCCATCTGCTCCCCCAGGTGGTGGTAGAAGTTCCTTTGGCATTATTTTGAAGAAAAGCAGGGGCCGTGTCCCCACTATTTCTCAGTCAACATCTCAACAGACCCCCCCCCTCAAAAGAAAAGATAAACATGCCTTGCCCTTGCTGTTTGTGAGACCTTTCTTATCATATTTGGCAATAAGAAATAGACAGGACAATACCATTCTCACCTTTCAAGCCTGCTCCACCATTGAATAAGACCATGGCTGATCTGATCTTTTCTCCTATCCCCTACCTCATTGATATACCATATTTGTTTCAATGAGATCACATCTCATTCTTACAAACTTCAATGAGCATAAGCCAAGCTCTTCATCCCAGGAAGCTTACAACTAAACTGCCTCTGAACCCATGTCCAGTGCAATGATAGCCTTCCTAAAGTAAAACCAAAAATGTACCCACTGTTTCCAATGTGGTCTCACTAATGCCCTCTCCAATGGAATTTCGCTGCTTGGATTAGGAACTCACTGGGCAAGGTTTGGCTGCCTCCTTAAAATTTTTAGTTTGCAGATTTAGGTTGGAAAGCATACTTTAGTATGAAGTCCAAGTGAACACTGCTGTTCCCCTTCCGTCTCATAGCCATTGACACAGAACACCCTTTGTCCCTGCTGGAACATACTAAATACCGTACAAAACTGATGATAGCATCAACCCTTCAATGGAACATCTTTGGCTGATTGTCGACATCGCTATCCAGAGTTTGGTTACTAATGCAAGCGATGAATTGCTGGGTTTCAGTCTTCCCTGGAAAATCTTGGCAACCCACAAGGTTGATGGATGAGTCATCGAAGACATGTCTACTTTCTCTGTCAGTGGATCGTGAGGAATGGCTCAAATTGTTCAATGGCATGACCATAACTAATATTGAACTTTGCTCTGAAGTAACCAATCCTGATGGTATCACGATCATTTACGCAGTGTGACCTGGAGCAGTTCAGTAGATTGTTAACCTCAAGTTTAAAAGACCAGAAGATATAGAAACAGAAGTAGTCCATTCAGCCCATCAAATCTGCTTTGCCATTCAATGAGATCAGGGCTGATTTGATCATTCTCAACTACACATTCATTTTCCCCATAACACTTGATTTCCATAGTAATTAAAATCTGTATTTCAGGCTTGTATATATTTCATGACCCAGCCTCTATAGCTCACTGCAGCAAAGGATTCCATGGATCCGTTATCTCAGATGGAAAAATAAACCTCATCCCTTTTAAAAAGGGTGCCTACTTAGCCTGAGATTATACCCTCTGGTCCTAGACTCTCCCATAAGTAGAAATATCCTTCCTGCATCAACTCTGTCAAGTGCCAAAGAAACTTGCATGTTTGAGTAAGGGCTCTTTTCATCCTTATGAACTCCAAAGAACTCCTGCTCAACCTGTCCTTATATGACAGTCCTCTCAAATCCAGGATGAACCTAGTGAACTTTTTTCTGGAGGGCCTCCAATACCAGTGTATCCTTCCTTCAATAAAGGGTCTAAAACTGTTCCATGTGTGGTCTGATTATTACTTTTAGCAACACTTCTGAAGTTCTGAAGAAGGGTCACCAGACTCGCAACAGTAACTCTGTTACGCTTTCCACAGATACTGTCAGACCTGCATTTCTCCAGTAATTTCAGTTTTTGTTAGCAACACTTCCCTACATTTTGACCCATCCATTACTCAAAAGAAAACAAATAACTGAAGAATGTGAATTTATACACCGTGTGACAGAAGTACTTCACATCGGGTCATACAGCACAGAAACAGACCCTTTGGTCCAACCAGTCCATGTCGAACATACTCTCAAACTGAACCAGTCCCCACCTGCCTGCTCCTGGCCTTTATTCCTCCAAATCTTTCCTAGTCGTTATACTTATCCAAATGTCTTGTAAACATTGTAATTGTACCTGCATACAACACTTTCTCAGGAAGTTCATACCATATGAGAACCACACCCCGTGCAAAAGAAAATAGTCTTTTTTTAAGTCTCTCTCCTCTCACCTTAAAAATGTGCCCCCCCCCCCCCCAAAAAAGTCTTGAAATCCCTCATTCTGGGGAAAAGAAAAATACTATTAACCCTATGTCTACCCCTCGTTATTTTGTAAACTTCTGTAAGGTCGCCTCTCAACCTCCTATGCTCCAGTGAAAAGAGTCTCACCCTATCCAGGCCTTCTTTATACACACCTGGCAACATCCTGGTAAATCCCTTCTGAACCCTTTCCAACTTAGTAATATCCTTCCTACAACTGGGTGACCAGAAATGGATATAATATTTCCAGAAGAAGCCTCGCCAGTGTCCTGTACTACCTCAACATGACTTGCCAACTCTTATACTACAGATCCCTCTAAAATAAAATTGCTGCTGTGATGTAGAAAAATTTAGCAACCGTTAAGCATGTAAGTGGGCGTGGCAAAGAGGATTGAGGGAAAGAACTAATTAATCTGTTTTAGAGGCATCAGTTGACAAAGGAATGTTGAGCAGCAAAGCAGAAGATTTTATTTTCTTTTTATAATTAATATTTGGGATTCTTAATGTCAACTTGAACTCTAAGCTGAGTAAATCAGCCAACCATTTTATTTAAAGAACAACACTATCATCACTTCAACGCTCCCTCAGATGAGACATAACTTGTCACTAGACATTACATATGAACTTGTAAATAATTGTTGTCAGGATGAGAGTTTTATCAACAATGATAATATTGGGGTTAGAGTTTTTAAGTGTGCCACAGCTCAAAATTATTAATTGCTGTAGTTGAAAATTAAACTCACTCTTTATATTTATATAAAGTTAGATGAGGTGCAATCACTTTGAAAGTTGTAATCTTAAGGACAGCACTTGCACTCATGAACATAGATCATAATTTAACATTGCATTAATAGCTGTCCAGAGCGTAATGCTGGAAAAGCACAGCAGGTCAGGCAGCATCCGAGGAAGGCCAGAATCAATGTTTTGGGCATAAACCCTTCATCAGGAATTCCAGGAAGTGATTATACCTGAAACGTTGATTCTCCTGCTCCTTGGTTGCTACCTGACCAGCTGTGCTTTTCCAACACTACACTCTCGACTCTGATCTCTAGCATCTGCAGTCCTCAATTTCTCCTCTTTTGCATTAATAGCTGTCAAGTTATATTCAGGTTGTAAAGCTTCAAATGTAAAACAATGCAGCAATATATTCATTTTTTTTTAAAACATAATGTATGTAAAGATTACACAAAATGGTACATTTTTCAAGTTTACAAAAAGATTGTAAAAATTTAAAAGCTACGTCAGAAGGAGTTTTGGAGTTATGTGCGATTATTTGCAGCTGCTCCTATCATGATTCGGCCTTCATTTAAGAATATATTCATAATTTAGATCGATAGACGGCAATCAGAATTTCAAAAATATATTTGTTAGAATTCTTTTGCAATGAGTGGAAATCATTCCTCAATATTATTTGATTTGTGAAATCATGAAACTAAACAGAGAAAAGTTAGTTTTATGTATAATGTCTTTCAAATCTTTTGGAAATCCTGGAGAGTTTAGAATAGAAGATGAGAAATTAGGTCAGTATTTCCTTCAAAAGGAAGTATATCTCTTATGGTACAGCTCAGCACCGCGGTGAAATATCAGCTGAGATTATGTCCTCAACAATCATGTTAGAATCTAAAATCTCCTGACTCAGAGAGTCATAAAGTGTGGACCAGGAGAGTCGACGTTTTGCCAATAAGCTCTTCATCAGGAATGTGGGAGGACTCAAGGGGGCTGAAAAATAAATTGGAGGGGAGTGGGGCTGGGGGTAAGGTAGCTGGGAATGCAATAGGTGGATGAAGGTGGGGGTGATGGTGATAGGTCAGAGCAGACATCCAATTGAGATTTTCCTGCACCTCCACATACGTCATCTATTCTGTCTTTTGCTCTCGATGTGGTCTTCTCTAAATTGGGGAGGCAAGATGCCAACTTGCAGAACGTTTCACAACATCTCTGGGACACACGCATAAACAATCTCACCACCCTGGAGCTGACCACTTCAACTCCCCCTCCCACTCTGCCAAGGACATGCAAGTCCTGGGCTGCCTCCACCACCAAATTCTAGCCCCTGATGACTGGAGGAAGAAGACTGCATCTTCAGCTTTTGATCCCATGTGGTTGGAGGGTCCCATGTTGATTTCGCCAGTTTCCTCATCTCCCCTCCCCCCACATTATCCCAGATCCAACCCTCCAACTCAGCACTGCCCTCTTGAACTGTCCTACCTGTCCATCTTCCTTCCCACCTATCCTCTCCATCCCCCTCTCCGACCTATCACCATCACCCCAACTTCATCTATCTATCACGTTCCCAGCTACCTTCCCTCCAGCCCCAAACCCCTCCCATTTATCTCTCAGCCCCCTTGCCCCTCCCCGCCCCACACACACACATACTCTTCAGATGCTGCCTGACCAGCTGTGCTTTTCCAGCACCACACTTTAACTCTGATCTCCATCTGTAGTCCTCACTTTCTCCTCAGATGAGAGTGTTAGCAATTGAACCAGGTTGCCAGCTAAATAGTTCTTCTAATTGAAGAAAAATTCTGGCAATTTCTCAAATTATATTCTCTCAACTTTGCTACAATGATATTACAGCTAGAAGTTAAAAGGAAGTTCTGTATTGTTTTTGGTTTGCATATTCAAACGCTTTCCCTTGGAGAGTAGGGTGGAGTATTGGAAGAACTTGCATGCTTGTTCACAATCTTCTTTGACCATCTAGTCCTCAAGTGATCAAGGATAGTCAGCATGGTTTTGTGAAGGGCAAGTCGTGAACGCTTTCCCTTGGAGAGTAGGGTGGAGTATTGGAAGAACTTGCATGCTTGTTCACAATCTTCTTTGACCATCTAGTCCTCAAGTCTTCTGCCTTAGGCAAGAGTGCTATCAGCTGAGTCACACGTCTTCCAGCAAAGAGATTTCTTTATAGTAACTACGTTATCTTCATAAGATGTATATCATTTGCAGTAGACAGTTATCAGCAAGCTGTTGATCATAGTATAATCGCAGTATAAATCAGAATTTATGTTTATAGTGCAATATTAGCAATGTTTCAAAGCATCACATCCCTGAGCTTTCAGAGGCATGAGATATGTCACAATGTAAATGACTGGCATCAAGAAGTTTAAGGAAGATGTTGCATCTTCAGCTAGTTTTGTAAAGTGATAGGAACATTATAAATACCTATGTCATCAGTGACATGCAAATCTTGTCATAGAGTCATACACCACAGAAACAGACCCTTTGGTCTAAGTTGTCCATGCTGACCAAGTTTCCCAAATGGAACTAGTCTTACTTGCCTATCATTAAGGGACGTAATGTTTTTATCCTGTCTGTTATATTGTTTCAGTAAATTTATTGACAGCAATGGGGTACTGCTGTCTCATTTAAACTACAGCAATACAGAGGCACGAACTAGGAGCTGTTCTCCACATCCCAGACTGCCTGTGATCATTACCACAGGAGATCTGTTAGCTTATATAAATTTAACTTCAGCCAAAGGTTTTAATACTATATTTAACTTACCCTCAGACAGCTTTCTGGCAAGTGACAGATCTATCATATAATGTTCCATTCTGTGTTAGATTTGTGGGCTAACCTGAAATTTGTTTTTCTCTTCCGTTTTTTGTCTGTCAACAGATGTCAGACTCAAAATGTTTAAATTAGTTGCAGTATGCATGTAATTTGATGGTGCTATCATGAGCGGGCTGAAGGGTAATCACAATCATCCAGTTGTATTGTCATGTTTGTTTTCTATATCGAGGTAAAGTCACTAATTGATACCTAGCTTCTTAGAATTTGTACAAAACAAATCATTTTAATTATTTTGTAAGAGGCAATAATTCAGAAGTATGAAAGAAACAAATGTTTTCAAAGCACCTAGACATGCCAGTTACAGAGTGAGCATGTCAGCAAACCTGCTTAAGTTCTTTGGTCACAATATGTACAATAATTTATGAAAGAAGATCTGTATCATTGTCTCAATTGACATGATAAGAACTTGATGTTAATTGTAAGTAAGCTTCAAGATATGGTTAAAATATACTTTTGTAAGTTTTTCATTTCACAAAATAAAATACATTACTTTTATTCAGGGATTATATGTACTCTGTATGACAATGAACAAACTTTCTGCAGACATTTTTATTCTAGTGAAAAAACCTCAAAAGATTTTAAAATTAAAATGGATGAAATTAAACACGTTACTGAATCTACAGTTCAAAGCAAACTTAATTCCACAGGAAAATGAGGATACTGTACATGTGAGAGATATGTTTAGTTTTAATTAGGACATGCCGAAACCTACTAAATTATAGTCTGGTTCAAATTGCATGCTTTATAGTCTGTGTCTGAGAAGGAGTTTTGCAACTAATATGAAATCAGGGAGCAGAAAATAAGCTCTGCTAACAACACTCCCTGGATATATATATATAAAGGTCTAGACAGTTTCTTCCTTCAACTCAAACTTCATTTCCCCTTGTTGGCACCACCTAATGGCCAGTGTAAATAAAATATCATAAATATACTATTTAATGTGGTACGATTTTATTATAGCTAAACTTCCATAAAAAGATTGTTTAAATGAGACAGTTTTCATCTGCTGTCAGAACCCCTCCAGTCTTATTAGTAATATTTAATATTTGAATGATATTTTGTGAGATGGCTGTGATCAACTTGAAAGTATCCGAGTCAATATTATTTTATGTACTTTGGTCTTGACGGTTTTTGGGCAGGTGTCTACAACATTGCTCAAGTCAAGAGCTAAAATCTCTTTCTTGAAGCATCCCATGACAAGCTTTACTGAATTCAACCTGCTATCTGGTTGAAGAGTTAGCTTTTATATTTTGTGCTTTGCTTCTATGTAGAATACATATATTAGCCATCATTAGAAGTATTTAGTTCCTGTTTACAAAAGGAAATGTTATCTTGATATTTGCAACATGTGATTTTTTTTTTAATGGATCTGTTCGACCTGATCTTGAAGATGACCTAATTTATGATCTTTTATTGCTACTTTTCTGCTAATCTGCATACAGTTTTCTGTAAAACTGTTTTTCCATCTCTAACAGTCTAAGAATGTCATGTCTTGCCTAATAGGAAGATGTGGTTGGACAGTAGTGAGCAAGGAGGATTAATTCTCAGTTTAAGAGGAAGTAGAGGTGGGCAACAAATGCTGGCCTTATGAACTTATGGGTTCTTTAAATGGCAATGGGAGGAGAAAATGTCCCAATGATAATGAACTGGCAATTCAGTCCAAGACCAACAATCTGAGGACCTGAATTCAAAACCCCACCCTGACAAATGGTGAGGTTACAGTTCAATAAAAATCTGGAATTAATCATTAGTTCAATGATGACATAACCACTGTCAATTGTTGTAAAAAAACAATCTGGTTCACTAATGCCCTTTAGAGAAAGGAATCTACTATCCTTGCCTAGTCTGGCCTACATGTGGCTGCAGATCCAGAGCAGTATGGTTCACTCTTAAGGTTCAAGGACACATATATTTGTCAATTGTAGATTTCTGCTTAGACTCAAAGTGATCTTCATTGGGAGTTTGAAGATGTGAGGAGGATGCTTCATAATATCCATACATTCGTTTATTTCATTCATACCAGTTAACATTATGGCTAACACTTAATGACTGGAGATGTGACAGCTAAAATAATACTTTTCAACTTGGATCAACTTCTTGGATATTTGACACGAGACTAGTGCAGATGGAGGGAATATTTAGTCGTACTCACAGAGGAGTAACCCAAATGTCCCAATGTGTGTGAGTGTAGACAAGCAAAAAGAGAAAGATTTTGGAGGGGTGATAAAACACAAAAATGAAAGTCGCGATTGAGAAGTTCCGGGTATAGAATTCCAAAAAAATTAGATCTAAATGGCTGACTGCCAAAGTTTGGTAAAGAAAACAATGAGCCAAAATTGGAGGAACAGAGAGCTCTGGAGGTTGTTGGATTTGCAGAGCATGATGTTTCAAAGTCAGACAAACGAGGCAAGAATTTAAAATCTAAGCTGTTCAGGAGCCCACCACCTTTGTAAATTCATGAGCACAAGAAAGACGGTTGAATGAATACAGGCAGCAGTGTTGCATGTGAGCATATAGAGAATGATCAGCTATCCAGCAAAACATTAGATTAGTTAAGTCAGTCTGCTGGTGAAGGATTTCAGCAGCAGAGACGAGAGGCAGCAAATGTTAAGGAGATAGGATTTGGCACAATTTACAGAGGAACCTTGATTATCCGAATGAGGTGGGTGGGCAGTATTTTGTTCGGATAATTGATTATTCGGTTAATTGATTCAATGCCTCTCCTCTGGGGCTCGGAGTTTTCTGAAGTTTCCTTTTTCCTCGCTCAGCATGCCTTGCTCCCTCTCTCTGTCTCAGGGTTTGTTTCTGAGCAGACACACACTTGTGTGTAAGGGACCCGCAGCATTGCTGAAGCAACCCCCACTCCCCCCACACCACCCCCGATCAGTTCAATGGGATTAACAGCGAGCACTTGCTACGTGTGCTCCCCGTTCAGGAGACTCGATAGCAGCACACCGTGCGTGAGCTGTCCAATCCTGCCCCCGGTCCAGCCTGGCTGCCCCGCCCTGCCCATGCCTGGGCTCCCATTGTTGTCCAAGACTGTTCTCGGCAACATTTCTGTAAGCCAAATTCATTTTTAATCATTGTAAACAAAAGACACGATCAGTGTTGGAAACACCTCTTTGATGTAATGTTTCTATCGGGACCTTGAGATCTTCTTCGGATAATCCAAAATTCGGATAATTGATATTCGGATAATCGAGGTTCCTCTGTATACAGATACAATGGATTCACATTTATGGAGTACCGCAATCCAACACTACAGACTAAAAGATCAGTGGGGAGTCTGCCCCCAATCCAAAGGCTGCCCCATAGCAATTTCAGACTAGGGGGGGATGGTGCGCAGCAAGAGATAGTAAAGTCAGTTGTGACAATAATTCAGTCAAAGAAAAGGAGGAGAGAAAATAATACCAATCCATGACAGACCATGTCATTTCTGACTGTGATCAAGGCTTATTCAGCTAGTTTGATTTTGATGCTGTCCAGAATTGGGTATTTGCTTTTGTGCTTGGAGGCTGCAGATGGAGAGATTGGCTTTTTGGGAGATTACAATTTGTACCCATTGAACCTTATCTTAGGAGGACCTAGTGACTTGGGACTAGTATATACAAGAAACATTTAAGCAATCTATATTTAGTCGAGACTAAAAGTGGCTTATTGACATCCTGGTACTTTTGACCGGAAATTGAACTTTATTAGCCATGTACAGGTTTAGATTAGGTTAGAGGCTCAGAATTGTGCAGTAGCTCTCCTCTTGACTTCCCAAAGCCTTTCTACAAGGCTCAAATCAGGAGTTTGAGAGAATACTTTCCACTTGCTTGGATGAATACAGCTCCTGCAATACTCAAGAAGCTTGACACCATCCATGGCAAGCAGTCACTTGATTGGCACAGCATACACAAACATCCACTCTATCTGCCACTGATGTTCAATGGCAGCAGTGTGTATCATCGACAAAACACACTGTAGAAATTCACACGTTCTTTAGACAGCACCTATCAAACCATTTCAAGAAGGCAGCTCACTATCATCTTCTCAAGAGCAACTAGGGATGGGCAATAAATGTTAGCCCAGCCAATGACACCCATATCCCAGAAGTGAATTATTTTTAAAAATTCTGCAACTCAGCAAGCACAATCAAATTGTGGGCTGTCTCCAACATAATATCATAGACTGGTTTTACTTGATCCACTAGTTCTTTGATAAAATGATTTTAAAAATGGATTCTGTGCTTAAAACATAAAAGTGTCAATGTCAAACTTCATGCATTTATTGATCATATATCTTTTAGGGTTGACAAATTGCTACTCTTACAAATTCAAGTCTTCAACAGTGTAATTGTGTAATTATTGGTGTATTAATAGAGATACAGTACTGTTCCTAATTATGTTCTTATTTTTCAGGTATTAAAGTTTCTATCAGAAATGTCCCCATGGGCTTTATTTTTCATGTAGCTATTCATATTGCATAACATTGCAAATTTACCAATCTGCGGTTTTCAGCTTTAATTAAAAGACTGAATAATGAGCTGCTCTATAATCTAAGTATTCTGTGAACTTCCTTTTAATTTCTGTTCTCTGAAAATCATTGCAGACGAGACTAGGTCTCTTCCATTTATTCCATAAGGCTAAATCATAACCTAACTCATAATCTTATTTTCAAATTTGGTTGACATTGCACACAGGGGGAATGATATTGTGCAGAAATTAAAACATGTAGAATATTGAGGATAAGTAAGCCATGTCCCAACAAACTTGAGTCTTCAGTTTTAACCAGTGAACTAGTAGAAGTTTATTTTAGGGCCATGTACTAGTTGGCGATGATACTGAATGCCCATCATAATTGGGAAACTCACATCATTATTTCTTACCTCCAAAGGAAGAAAGACTGTTCAAGACTGTAAGGAAGATATGTATTTCAAGTGAAGACGTACAGTAAACAGTATCTCCATTAGTTTGAGAAGCTCTATCCCAGATCTTGTTTAGTTTGTCGGACTGGTATTTGTTTTCTTGTTTAAGCTTTTATCTAGTATTGAGTTTTGTTGTCCTGTTAGTTTGGAAGTATTCCAGAGTAGCAGCCAAGCCAGCTGCTGTGGAGTATAGGTACTGCCCAATTATCTTATCCTTTTCACCTTTAATTAGTTGTATTCAGTTTTTGGAGTGAGCAAAAGCATGCACTTGTGTAAGAATTAAAGGTACTGGTAATGAGTGCCTCAAATATCTCATTATCATGGATGTCTGTATTTATTACTGCAAACTGTGCAGAGAAAAGCATAGCACAATACCAAGAGTGACATTGTATAAAGTGGCAAGTGGAAGTTCCACAAGAAAAAGACTTATCATAATTTGAAGTCATTTACTTCAGTTTATTAACACTAATTTTCCAATTGACTTTATTATCTGTGTTTCTTAAATGAAACTTGATTTGCACAAAAAGTGGCATTTATTTTTTGGAAATTGATTGCAGCAGCAGTTTAATCAATTCAGATTGTCTTTGTGGCCTTTTCCACTTCTACGGTGCATTTCAATAGCCAAGAAATAAATGTTGCTACAGGATTTTGAAGATATGAGGTTGTCCACAGGTTCAGAATCTAGAGCCAGATTGAAAACCCAAAGTTGATGTTAACTGTTATAACAACAATCACATCATTTTTGTTAAGTAAGGGCAGGGAAATGTGTTGAACTGTGTCAGCAATGTTGCTATAGGTAGCAACAAAAACAGAAAATATAATTGATGTTGCTCCTTTTAACAACTGGCACTGGAAAAAGGCAATTGGAATCAAGAAGCCTTTATTATTTTCGCTATGTATTTTGAAAATGACCAACTGTGGTCCTTTGTGGCAATCTTATATCCATATAACTGCAATTCCAGGCAAAGCTAAAAACCTGGGAATGACCACATTGTCTCAAGTGCAACGATGGACATGTAACCAGTACAGGAGTCATCCCATCTTTGTCCAGCCTCATCAACAACTTGGGAAAGCCAATATTCCTGGGTTGTTGTAAACTGGGTGGAAAATCCAGCGCATTTCTGACTCTTTTGGTCTCACCTTTCTTTGTGGGGAAAGAATATTTCATATGACCAAAATGTAATTTTGCAAAGAGTATGAAGGTCCTTTAACATGTTCTTTAATAAGATCACTACCTCATAATATTGCTTTTTTTTTAAACCAAAAACAGAAGTCTTTAGAGAAGATTTTCTCTTTCCAGGTAGGTTGGGTGTGCAAGTCTTATGAATTTCAGGAATTCTGGAAGATTTAAGCATGGTCATGAATGAATTTTCCCAGTTTCCAATCAATTAGTATTTACTGTGTTCAAATCATCCATTGACTCTCAACATAGACTAAGAAACATCTCATATAAGTATCTTCTCTTTTACTTCTCCCATATGTAAGAGATGAATTTCAACATATAGCTTTTTAACAGCCTGGACTCCACATTATCAGACCCCTCTGCTAACATTTTTAGAACCTGTTCAATTTCAACACAAATGGCCTCCTTCGGAGGTTTTGTTTTAATGTTCGTTGTTGAAGACTGTACAAAGAATGAGTATTGTGGATAGTTTATAGTTTTACAATCTGTCACACTTAATTTGAAAACAATTGTCATACTTGCCATAGATTTCCTTTTCGCCATATGTTACATTATTTTCAGGCCAAGAAAGCACGCAGGGATCTTGCAATAGATCTCTCAGCCTCTGTCGTCTATTACCAGCTACCAGAGAAGTGTGTGCAAGAAAGATGAGTTGACTTAACCTTAGTTTTGCTCTTTCTCCATTGGGAAATGCTTGGCCTTATTTGTAACTTGCCGATTTTCCAGCTGAAATACTGTATGCTGTTGGAAGGACCACATTTTATCAAATTGTGTACAAGAGAATGAATTTGGAAATATCTTTGTTCATGTTATTGTGTGTGTTTTACTGAAAGAAATGAAGAACATTTCTAGCAGGTAAGAGAGTATAAACTGTGCATTCATGTTTTTATCATTTTATAGTTAGAATTAATTGATTCTGATAGTTGTGAATACAAGATTAAAAGGTTGTTAGTTTGTAGGATGCATTGTGTTAAGCTGGAGGAATTTAAGGGCAAAGTATGCTATTCATGAGTGCTGTCCAAATATCAATATAAAGACGACAAAAATTATAAGGCATTGGCTGTTCTGTACAACTATTGGTTTATTGACAGCATAAAATACTGGATATATTTCCCATTTTTATTGTGAAGATACTCATCTTTTCATACTATTACTATAATTGAATGTCTATCAGCAGTTTTCTTTCTTTGTTGTCTTTGACCTTTTAATTTTGCCAGTGTAAATATTTATTTTCATCGTTAGATAACTGAATGTTTAGCTTTTTATATTTCTTGGTTACAAAAACCACTCAAAATTAAGTGGTTAGATTTGTGGGGGTGGCTAAAAATGATGAACTATTTTAGGTGCAAAAATTAAAGGGGACTACAATAATCATGGAAAGTTCAAAAACCAAAACCATATTGTGTCCATCTGTTTGTTTATAACTGGCAATTTAAGTACTTTTCACAGCAAATTTTAACTTACTGTTCCACACTCAGAAACCTTTTCCTTTGAAAAATGCTTCTGTTGAACAGATTTACACATTTTTGCACAAGTCTGAAGGAAGAATTGTAAGGAAGATCAGGGTGAATTTCCACTGCTTGTTACCACTATTTTCTTTACACGAATAAGTTATAATGTTTCCTGCTTCACATTTCAAGGGTACTTTATTCGCAACAAAACACTAGGTAGCTGACTTTGTGAAAGGCAGTACAGAAATTGAAATTGGCTCTTTTTTAACTATCTTTTTCCTAACTCTGCAATGCATTATAATACTTTGCTTGTGACAATAAGACTACTTGTCCAGGCTGCCTTGGACTCTAGATCACACAGATAATCAATCCTTTGATCAGTGAAAATTATCTTTACAGGCACAGAAGAGTACACAAAACGACAGCAGAAGACAAAAAATGAAAATGTTGAAGTAAAACAAGTTATGCTTTTTACTGTTGCAATCTGACACTTGTTAATAGTTGTGTTTAAAGATAATGCCATGGGCAGATTGACATAGGATAAGGTAAATTCCACAAGTTTGACAGATTGGTGTGTGAGGATTGGGTTTCACTTCACTGAATGGAGATATTACGGTTGGTTGGGGTTCAACTGAACTGTGCTGAGACCAGTGTCCTAGTGAATCTAATAACTAGGACTATAGAGAGACCTTTAAACTAATTAATGGGAAGAAGGTTTGATCAAAAGAAATTGTAGGCTTGGAAATCGAAAGGCAACATTGCAAGGCAATTATTTTGACAATCATACCAAGAAGGGCACATGAAGTGACGGAGTATGTGAGCACAAAAGTATGGAAACAAATAGGAACAATGAGGGAATCAACAATGTTAAGGCAAGATTAAAGGTTTTTTTACTTGAATATGTACAATACTTGGAGTAAACTAAACAAACTAATGGCACAAAAAGTGGTTAATGTTTCTGGTCTTATCCCTATTATGGAGATCAAAGCTGGGAACTGAACATGCAGAGATATGTGACCTTTTGAAAGGGAAGGGTGGTCAGATGGCTTTGTTAGTATGAAATGCAATTAGCACATTAACAAGAAATTATCTTTGATCAGATGATATAGAATGCATATGAGTGGAGATATTAAGTAACAAGGGGGGAAAGGCAGTGCATTAATCGTTGGTGACGTTAATCTTTAGTCAGGGAAATCAAATTGGCAGAGGTAGTTGTGAGGAAGAATTCACAGTGTGTGTTTGGGATAGTTCCGAGAACAATACATTGTGGATCCAACCAAGGATTAGGCTATTTGGATCTGGTAGTGTGTAATGAGCCAGGTTTAATAAATTATCTCAAAGCAAATTATCTCCTCAGGAATATTGACCATAACATGGTAAAATTTAGCATTCAGTTTGAGAGTGAGAAACTTGAGTCAAAAGCAACTGGACTAAACATAAATGGGGGAAAGCGACATGAGAATGAGAGTAAAGTTGGCTAGAGTAGACTCCGAGGAGTTTAGCAAATAAGATGTTTGACCAACAGCCAACGTTTAAAATGCGGTTCATAACTCACTGAATATATATAATATATATGAGGATTAAGAATTTGAGGAAGCAAATATACCAAAGTAGTTAACCAGGGAAGTTAAGGACAGTGACAGCATCAAAGAAAAGATTGGTGGTAAATCAAAGGATTGGAAAAGTTGTTCTTTGAAAAACTAACAAAAGATGACCAAAAAAAAGGGGAAAAAAGAAACTATGATGGCAAACTAGCAAGTAATATAAAAACAGCCAGAGCTTCTTCAGATAAATAACTAGGAAGGGATTGGCAACAGTGGGCATTGCTTAAGAGGGAAATCAGGAGGGCAAAAAGGGGACATTAGCTTTGGATTGGAAGTTGGCAAATAGAATTAACGAGAATTCAAAGGGTTTTTACAAATACATTAAGGACAAAAGGGTAACTAGGGAGAGAATAGGGCCCCTCAAAGATCAGCAAGGTGGCCTTTGTGTGGAGCCGCAGAAAATGGGGGAGACACTAAACGAATATTTTGCATCAGTATTTACTGTGGAAAAGAATATGGAAGATATAGAAAGTAGAGAAATAGATGGTGACACATTGCAAAGTGTCCATATTACAGAGGAGAAAGTGCTGGATGTCTTGAAACGCATAACAGTGGATATATCCCCAGGACCTGATCAGGTGTACCCTAGAACTCTGTGGGAAGCTAGAGATATGATTGTTGGGCCTCTTGCTGAGATATTTGTATTATCGATAGTCACAGGTAAGGTGCTAGAAGATTGGAAGTTGGCAAACCTGGTGCCACTGTTCAAAAAGGGTGGTAAGGACAAGCCAGGGAACTATAGATCAGTGAGCCCAATGTTGGTGGTGGGCAAATTTTTGGAGGAATCCTGAGGGACAGGATGTACATGTATTTGGAAAGGCACGGACTAATTAGGGATAGTCAACATGGCTTTGTGCATGGGAAATCATGTCTCACAAACTTGATTGAGTTTTTTGATGAAGTTACAAAGAGGATTGATGAGGGCAGAGCGGTAGATGTGATCCATATGGACTTCAGTAAGGCGTTCGACAAGGTTCCCCACGGGAGACTGGTTAGCAAGGTTAGATTTCACGGAATACAGGGAGAATTAGCCATGTGGATACAGAGCTGACTCAAAGGTAGAAGACAGAGGTTGGTGGGTGGAGGGTTGTTTTTCAGACTGGAGGCCTGTGACCAGTGGAGTGCACAAGGATTGGGTCCACTACTTTTTGTCATTTACATAAATGATTTGGATGCGAGCATAAGAGGTACAGTTAGTAAGTTTGCAGATGACACCAAAATTGGAGGTGTAGTGGACAACGAAGAGGGTTACCTCAGATTACAGGAGGATCTTGACCAGATGGGCCAATGGGCTGAGAAGTGGCAGATGGAGTTTAATTCAGTTAAATGCGAGGTACTACATTTTGGGAAAGCAAATCTTAGCAGGAATTATACACTTAATGGAAAGGACCTAGGGAGTGTTGCTGAACAAAAAGATCTTGGAGTGCAGGTTCATAGCTCCTTGAAAGTGGAGTCGCAGGTAGATAGGATAGTGAAGAAGGCGTTTGGTATGCTTTCCTTTATTGGTCAGAGTACTGGGTTCAGGAGTTGGGAGGTCATGTTGCGGCTGTACAGGACATTGGTTAGGCCACTGTTGGAATATTATGTGCAATTCTGGTTTCCTTCCTATTGGAAAGATGTTGTGAAACTTGAAAGCGTTCAGAAAAGATTTACAAGGATACTGCCATGTTTGGAGGATTTGAGCTATAGGGAGAGGCTGAACAGGCTGTGTCTTTTTTCCCTGGAGCGTCGGAGGCTGAGGGGTGACTTTATAGAGATTTACAAAATTATGAGGGGCATGGTTAGGATAAATAGACAAAGTCTTTTCCTTGGGGTCAGGGAGTCCAGAACTAGAGGGCATAGATTTAGGGTGAGAGGGGAAAGATATAAAAGAGATGTAAGGGGCAACTTTTTCACACAGAGGGTGGTATGTGTCTGCCAGGGGAAGTGGTGGAGGCTGGTACAATTGCAACATTTAAGAGGCATTTGGATGGGTATATGAATAGGAAGGGTTTGGAGGGATATGGGCCGGGTGCTGGCAGGTGGGACTAGATTGGGTTGGGATATCTGGTCGGCATGGACGGGTTGGACCAAAGGGTCTGTTTCCATGCTGTACATCTCTATGACACTAAGTTGGCAAGCTGTGTTGGAAGTATTGGGTGATGCTGCTTTAAAGATGGTCCATCTGCTGCTCTTGCTATCATCTGCCGTGCAAAGAGACAAAACTAAAATTGGCTTTGAAGGATGTGAACCTACAAGGCACTAAGATATGCTAATTCCTGATTAGGAGCTTGCTTATTCTGAGCTAACCATTTGCAGAATGGCATACCTGACTTGATGCTACATTAAAGTTGTTATTCCATGAAGCACTATGAACCATTATTGCTTATTTCCTGTGTATAACGTCAGCGAATGACTGATAAAGAAGAAATCCAGTGTCTATGGTCCAACTCTTAAGCTAATTAACAATAACTAATTTGGTTCGGATGTCATCAGGGAGTGGTAGAGCTGACTATTTATCACATGGCAATAAAAGATATTTCTCAGAATCCCTCAGTAGACATGCACTCCACCCACACACAACCACTTTTTATTCTGCAACAACATATTCTGCCACAGCGTGTTACAACCAAAAAATCATCAAGCCAATAATCAATTCAATGTCTTTTTTTAACCTTTCTCTGCCTGCGGCAGGTTATTTTGAAAACAATAAATTACTGGTATGTTTCAAAACTGCATAGGTTTGATCAGTAACAATCAACAAACTCAAATTTGGAATTACTTCTGAGTGTTGGATTGTGGCATTCATTCAGCAAATTCATATTTTATGAGCAGATTTATGGGTCTTACCAAGCATTCAGATAAATTTAGTCTGCCAAGACCAAACTGAGGATTTGTGAAGCTTAAAACTAATTGTGAAAAACATTGGTTTTGCAAGATTTTTCAAGTCCATCGGAAAATGTTCCAACCCCACCCATTCCCTAGGCCATCAGTAACCAAGTGTGCAACCACAATACCGTAAGAGAGGCAGAAATTCCGAGAATTGGGTTTGTATCTCACCCCAGTGCTAATGTGTTGAAGCAGATTGATAATGGTGGGGTGAGGTACAATTCTGACTTGCTTTTACTCCTTTGGTCTCTTTAGACTGGCCGGTTAACATAAACAAGATGTAGATTCCATGGGAAAATCATGGCTCTAAATCCATAGCTCACCTCTCTGTGTATATTGTTTTAGAACCTAAATATCCTTCTCGCCAGTGTCCTCCACCCAATATGTTCTAATTAATGCAAAACAATAAGTTAATATTTAATGTGGAGCAATTTCCAAGGCTACATGGAGAAAAAAGGGAATACATTTCTTACAGCATACCTAGAGACATGATAGATCAAGTGGCCACCCTTCATGTTCCATTATTCAATGATTCTATAATTCTATCAGATTCATTTTTGGGGGGCTTTTTTCCTCTGTGTGCTAAGTCTGTTGATCAGTTATTCCATTGTTTCTTTCAGTTAATCATTACAGAAATGATAATTACTTCAAAGCTCTGAAGAACGGTCACTGGACCGGCAATGTTAAATCTGATTTCTGTCCACAGATGCTGCCAGACCTGCTAAGTTTTTCCAGCAATTTGTTTTTGTTACCAATTCAAAGCCTATGGGCAGATTCTTAGAGGTGTCAGAGCAACTTGGTTACTGAGAGATTTGTGGCAGATTCAGATTGAGAAGTTTAGCAAGTTCCAAATCAATGTCAGGAGCAACCCATTGCATCTTTTATGCTTTTGCTGAGCAACAAGATGAGTTTCTCGCTGGTCAGCGGCAGAATGCCAATTAGGGAGCATTATAGCTTGTTTTAAAGTCTTGTTAAAAGCCTAACTCACCTCATTAAGATTCAGCATCCTACCTTGCTAAATACACTATATCAGCTGCACATGGAGAAATCTTGACGTCGAAGTCAGGACACTGGCTGCGAACTGCAATTTTAAGGCGCAATGCACAGACATCAGCCACATGCAACTTTTCTCCACGGACATTTGCCGAACCTCCATGATCAGCATGACACCGGTCTGATCCACTTGGAGCCTGCTCACACTTACATTGCAGGGCATGCTGAGGGTATAGAGGCTGCAGTAAGGACACTTCACAGAAACAGACACCCAGCTCATAGCCTAGAGTAGCATTTCAGGGCTGCTTGCTTGATCCCTTAGTGCTTGCTCACTGAGTGCCTACTTGCATATTCGCAGAGTTCCTGTCTCTCCTTCTATGCTATACCATGCTAGTTAACATGATGGATTCGCATGCAGGCCTGAGTGGATTATCTTGATGGAACATCAAGCATCAATTTAACACCCTAAAGCATGTGCCAGCAGACTCTGCAACATTCACCCTGTATGTTTATTCAACCAAGTGGCCATGTTGGAAATTGGATGGAGTCCAGTTCTCAGACCTGTTAAGGGGTTTGATGTCATTAAAGGATTGCTAGTATCATCAGTGAGGAGCACCGTCTGCACAAGTCTAGAGGTTTGGCCATGGTCAGGCATCCCTTGGGACACTGACCACCAAGAGATCTATCTAACTGCTGTCTGGGGAGTGAGTAACAGAACATCAGTAGCAGTCAGGGAGCTGCAAAGACAGCAGTCACAGGTCTGATCAATCTTACCTTGGGTGTACGCATCAAAATCAGGCAAAGGTCTGGAGCAAATGCAGCCCTGGATGTACATCCAACAGTGGTTTAGCAAGGTGAAAGGGACCTGGAGGCGCAGTGTGGGAATCGCCCCCAAAAGAAATGGTGGAGTCCAGGCTGGGGGGAAGTAGGCAATTGTGGGGCGGCAACAAGGATTGGAATGGGAAAAGTCAAGGTGTACGGGAAAGTAAGTAAAGCAAAATCAAAGGGCATGGTAGGCTAGAGGATAGGGTACTATTGGCGGTGCACATCTCTAATGGAGCAAGGTGGACATCATTAAGGTGGTGCTTGAATTCGGGGGCAGAGAGGACATTTGAGGCTGGGGTTCAGTTTGCTGGATCTCTGTTGGGGGGAGGATCGGTGGTGGCAGTAATAGATGTAAATGTGTAGTATGAAATACAAGAAGAATCTGAGGGTGGAGGTTACCTACTGATCAACCACAGCCTGAGATTTTCAGTGTCCATTGGGAGCTGCATTCCTTGCCATCACTTACCATTCTGCCGGTGGAAAATGCAATTGGAAAATCTTTGAATAGTGCCCAGATGGGTGGAGCTGGTGTCACTTTGACTGGCAATAGCATGAGTTTCATGTTGGCTGGACTGCCAAGCCGCCTGCCAAGATCAGGATGCCACCATTTGGTTAGCATATTCAGTGTCAGCTACAGTCTGTATTCATTTCCTTTGTGATTTGTTTTATTGGCTGTCAATGGAAGCTCATATTTGGATTTATCTGAATACTTGTATGTGGCAATGACAAAATTAATATGACCGCTGGGCAGCAACAGATAATACTTGATTTTCAAAGCCTATTATTAGGGTGCATCACAGCTCTCAAAAGTGTCTCAAATGCAGGACATGCTGGTCTTTTGGCAGATATTCACTGAGTAGCATATTGTTCTGGGAACAGTGCATGATAAGATGGAGATAGAACCTGATGTGGCAGAAGTCATTAGGGCAGGAAGATACTGAGACACATTTGGTGAGATGGCACGGAATCTTGCTGAGCCTCGCTGCTGTAATCCCTCCAGAAATCTTGACACAACTCACACTTTGCCAAAAAAAACATTATTATTGTGTCTTTAATGCAATAAAACATTTCAAATTTCTTCACATTTGGGATCAGACCTAAAGAATGGGTAATGCGTTGAGGAGGTGGAGGAAGCTGTTGGAGAGGGAGTGTAGAATTTAATGCTCCCATAGATTTGTTCTCTGGCCATATAATTGTCTGGGAAGATGCTGAAAAGACAACCAACCGGTTCAGAGGCCCACAGCCTCCTGCCTCTGGTGTTTAACCGACAGTGGGTGAAGGGGGTCTCACCATATGGTGCACCCAACAAGTAAAGCCTTCTACACACCCATCCTCCTGGCAAAACATGTAGCATAGAGTTGAGTGTTGGAGTTTTTTTCTGCTTAGAAAGCTTATGCCCAACAGAGAGATCCAAACATGGTAAATGTCCAGGCATGAAGACTCTGACTTGCTCTTTAAATTAACCTTCATTTGCCCACCACTGCCCTTCTGATCCTACCTCACTGGCATCCCCGTTGACTAGTCCTGGCCATTATCTATCATCACCCACTCTGTTGGTGACCTACAGCCAGGACTTGCTGCAGTGCCCACTGCTAAGCCGCTAACTCTCCAAGGATGTTGATCCTTCTGAAGATACCAAAAACCTTAATGCCAACCAAATAGGTGCCTAATTGGCATTACTATAGGCAAGGGAAGGCTCAGAATGGTTGCAGTGATGTTGCCACATTTGTGTGGCTGGCCCTGTGACCATTAAATTCCTCCCAGAATTTTAAGAAGACATGGTCGGCACAACATTGTGGGCTGAAGGGCCTGTTCTGTGCTGTACTGTTCTATGTTCTATATCAACATTTCTGAATTGGGGCAAGTTTCTCAGTTCCTGAGGACTGTGGGATTGGTTGTAGAATGGAAGTACCCCGAGTGCAGTGGAGATAAGAAAGCAGAGAGCATCAACAAAAACATCATACCACTCAGCTGACCATGAAAGGGTTGAGAGGGAGGATATTTTTGAGACCAATATGCTAATTTTACAGCAAAATTACTTAACTAACTAATAAATCATGACTGTAATAACAATAACACAGCTCAACGGAACAAAGTAATACCCCTTGACCATCGAGAGCATAAATTTATGCATATTCATGTGTTCGTAGTTCTTCCTCTCTGGATACCAGATTCATTAAACAGAATCGTCATAGCTATACAAATGCCCTTATTAGTATGGCAGACAAATCTGTACCCAAGTAGTCCGAAAAGGGCCACCATATCTTATAAAAACTGTCAGTTTTATGCTGCACCATACTTGTAAGAAAGTCCAAAAGATATGTTCCATGCCATGCTTACACCAGCCTGACAGCCCTGGGGGGGGGTTTCAGATGCCCACCCATCAGAATGTTCCATCTTGCACAATAGTGAGGATACTCAAAAGCATTTTTTTGGTGCCTGTCTATTGGAAGTAGGTTAACAAAACCAAGAAGAGGAGATACCGGGTCTATCTCCACCTCTGACCCCAAGACCCTCTCTCTCTCGCCTACCACAGTGCTCCAGTATGCCAGCAGCCTGTGGCCGGACCAGAAACAATGATTCCGCATACTCAGGCTCCTTTTGCATTTAGAACACATTGGAGATATTCCCACTTTAAATTTTGAAAGTCAGTCTGGAGCCAAGTGGACCCTGTGGAGAATTTTCAATTGGGCAAATCAAGATCCTTCTTGCATTTTCCCAGATATCCTCCCATACTTCAGAAGAAATCTCAGCATCCGGCTCTCTCTCCCATACCTTATGGAGTCGTTCGGACTCATCCGCGGGACCCTCTCCCAATAGGTGATAGACATTACTGACGGAAAGTGTGTTCTCAGCACTCAGCACCCTCTTCTCCATGTCAGATCCATAAGAATCAGTTAGAAGTGTGGTCTCTTTTTGTATGAAATTCTGAATTTGAAAAAAGTGGAAGAGGTCCCGATTGGGCAACTCGTACTTCTGAACCAACTGGTCAAAAGACATCAGTATATCCCCCTCAAATAAGTCACCCAGGCAAGACACGCCCCTAGCTGTCCATAGTTTAAACCCCGAGTCTAACTTTTACCTCCAATAAAAAGATTTGAGAATCAGCTATGTTGAAGGATTGTGTGTTTTACAGTAGAGAAATTTGCAGGTTTTCAAATAAAAGCTACAAGCATTAAAAGTCTGTATTAGAATGTTACAGATCACACCAAGAGTTAATTATTTCATTATGTATTTTCATTAAACCCACTCCAAAAGGGGGTGGAGGGCAGGGAAACAGTCAATTTTCTTAAAGTGAATCAGTGACTGAGAGAGGAGTCAGAGGTGTATATGTCCCATTGTCTGGGCAACAAAGAGAAACAGGGGAAATTAATCAGTCATCCAGCTTGGTCTCGAGTGTGTGCCTGGCGTTGTGAGGGGAAACAAAGTCATATTAACCTCTGTTTTAGTCAGCACAGGGAGGCTGATTTATGAGTTGAACAATGGAATCATGTGGCTAATTTTATAGTTTTTGAGGGTTTGACAGTATGTTGAATCGAGGTAGCATTTTATTACATGTTGCTTTGTACATTTACTTGCTGTCTGCAAAATAAGAATTTAGCTATTCATCTTTAGTCATGTCTCATTTGGTGTTCTAGTTTTCCTTTAAAACATTGGAAAGTTCATAGAAAATGTCACACAAAACACAGGCCATTAAATTAGATAAAGTCCAAAAACATGTGTCGGCATGTGTAGGCAATGCAAGTCCAACCAGCTTATTTCCATTGTAGAAAATGGAAAGTTTAGAAAAAGGAGTCAGCTGTTTAGTTTCTCCAGCTTTCTGCACTTTGGTAGATATTTTAAAATCTTGTTCAATATTCCTATGTTTTCCCCATATCCCTTGATGTCATTTGCAAATACATATCTAGCAATCATTTACTTAAAGACTGTACTTCCACAATTCTTGGTTAGAGAACTCCAAAGATTCACCACCTTTTGAGGAAAGAGATTTGTCCTCATCTCAGTTCTAAGTCACCTCTCGTTCTTCTCAATTCCAGAGAATACAGGCCTGGTCTCCTCAATTTCTTTGTAGAACAGTCATATTATACTAGGACCTAGTCTGATGAACCTCTGCTCCACTCACCCAATGACAAGTGTATCCTTCCTTGGGTAAAGGAAACAGAAATGCACATAATACTCCAGATGCATTTCCAGTATGTCAGAAGCAAGACTTGTTTTACTCCTTTTGTATTCAAATTGTTTTGCGACAAAAGCTAATATAAAGTTTGCCTTCTAATTTATTTACTTTTCAGCGTGCCAGCTTTGAGCTAAGGCATTTAGATCATTTTGGACCTCAACACTTTCCAATCTCTTACTATTTAAGGAATAATCTGCACCTTAATTTTTCCTATCAAAGTGGAGAACCACATACGTATCCACATTATATTCAATCTACCTTGTTCTTGCCTGCCCTCTCAGACTCTTTAAATACCCTGGAAGTCCCTTTGTATCCTCCTCACAACTTAGGTTATCAATCAAGGGATTTGTATCAGCTGCAGACTTGAAAATATTGCAATTGATCCCTCCATCCAAATCATTAATAGATTGTGAACAGCTGGGAGCAAAGCACTAATCCTTATGGCATCCCACTGGTCATAGTCTGCCAACTTGATATTGAACCATTTACTCCTACTCTTCGCTTTCTGCATAGTAACCAATTTTCAATCATATTTGTTTATTAAGCTCTTGAGCAGGACTTCGTCAAAAGCCTTCTGTTATTCCAGTGATGAATTCTTTATGACCTTATTGACTATGATATAATCTATTAGGTTTGTTAAGATAATTTCCACTTAAGTCAAGGTTGACTCTGTCCAGTCAAACATTTTTTGAATTTACAATAATCACATCATTTATAATAGATTATAGTATTTTCCTGAATATGGGCATCAGGCGAACAACTCTGTGATTCCTTGTTTTCTGTCTCCTTTCTTTCTTGAACAATAGGGTTACCTTTGTAATTTTCCAACTTGAAGGAACCTTTGCAGAATTGGTGGAATTTTGAAAGATGATCACCAATGCATCCACAATATCTGCAGCCATCTCTTTCAACCGTCTGGGGTGAGGACCACCAGGCCTCAGGGACTTGTTAACTTTAAGTCGCATTAATTTCTCCAGTTCTACTTAGTTTACTAATGCTAATATCTTTCAGTTCCACACTCTCACTAGGTTCTTGGATCTTATTTCTAGACAATTTTTAAAAGTTTCCTTTAATGAATACTGACACAAAATGCATACTAAGCTTCTCTGTTCTCTATTTCAACCTTGCCCTTGTCCACCTGACATGAAACCATATTTTCTTTGCCAATATTTTCCTTTCTTCTATCCATTTTAATGGTTCTTATTATTTTACATTCATATACTACTCTGTATTTCTTCATCAGTTTATTTATCCTCCTTTACTGAATTCTAAATTTTCCAAAACCTCAGGTTTAAACCGTTTTTTGGTAACTTTATAAATCGATTCCTTTGACCTAATATAACGTCTCTTACCTTGGTGTTTTCATTTTTCCTGTCGGTATTTTTGCCTTATTGGAATGTACATGTCTTAAAAGCCAAGCATTAATTTTGTAAATACTAGATATTGCCTATGTGTCAATAATCCTTTGAATATATTTTTCCAACGATGCAACCATCTCTCTCTCTCCATGCCTTTTAATTGCTCTTATACAGATTTAAGGCTGCAGTTTCAGATTGGTCGATACCTTTTTACCAGTTAATGAAAACGTTTATCATATACTCCCCTCAGTATCTCTTACAACAAGGTAATTAATTAGTCTTTTCTCATTTTATAATGCAAGATCTAAAATAACCTGGGCATAGTTGGTTCTTTAATATATTGCTCCAGAAGTCCACCTTAGACAAATTCCAGGAATTCTTCCTCCATAGCATTGATGCTCTTTCGGTTTAAATAATTTATTTGTGGATTGAAGTCATTCAGAATTACTGCTTTTCCTTTGCTACATACACATCAAACTTCCTGGATTTATACCATGTTTTACATTACTGTTACCATTTGGTTGCTTTTCAATCACTCCTTCAATACTTACTTGCCACTTTTTGTTCTCTAGCTTCACCCAAACAGTTTCTACATCGTATTCTTTTAATTAGAGATCCTCCCTGACTGATACTCTGATTCTGTCCTTTATTACCATTACAACTTCACCTCTTTTTGCTCTTTGTCTATTATTTCTAAATATTCAATATTCTTTGATATTGAGTTCCCAGTTTTGGTTAGGATGCAGCCACATCTCCAAAATGGCAATTAAGTCATAACTTTGGCTCTGGGCACCTTCAATCCGTCTATTTTGTTACAAATGCTACAAGCATCCAGAATGTTTTTAATACTGTCTTTTTAAAAATTAATCTGTAGTTTAACCCTGGTTGATTCTAGGATTTGTTTCTGCTTCTTTCCTCTTCCTTTTGCAGCTCTTCTACTTCCTATAGTCATTATATTTGATTTTCCTTCCAGGTTCACATACCCATGTTGAGTTCATTTAAGAAATCTTCCTGTGAGGATTCTAGTACTGGTCCTACACAAATGCAACACTCCTCCTTTCCCAGAATGGGTTCTCATGCCCCAGAAAACTAAAGCCCTCCCTCTTGCGCAGTTTTTTGTACTAGAGGCAACAATGTCTATCCTACCTGTTCATTTCATTGATTCCTGTATCCACTCGGAACAAAGCACTCTGCTTAGGAACTGAATGCCTGAGCAAAACTCTGAGAGGCTACTACAAATTACAGCCAGCCCATATCACTTAATACCTCTGTATTCTGACCAAAGCAGCCATTTTAGGAGTATGTTTGTCCTGTAAAGACACTTAATCCTAGTCCCAGCATGCTTCACTCACTTTCCAACAATCTCTCCCGTTAACAACCCAAATTTAACATTCATTTCCTTTACTCTATTCTTTCATTTGTGTAAGCCTCACACCAAAGTCTCATAAATATCCAGATACTATCAGCTAATTAATTGTGACAACACCATCTTGTACTACACTCTTGATGAACTTCCCTCTCTGGCAAGACAAGATGATGCACTCCACAAGTAAGCAGCAGTAGCTAACCTGCAGGTGACTACATCATGGTATGTTCATGCTGAAATGAAGGAGGCATACTCACCAAAATTGCAGCAACTTTGACTGAGGCCATGGCCAATGATGGAATGAAATAGTGAAATGGAATGAAAACCTGCAGTCATTGTCAAACAGCCTGGTAGAGCCCGCACCAACCTCAGAACATGGAATAAACCCTTCACTGCACTGAATAGGTAGCCAGTTTCATTATAACATTTGAGAATGTGTTAAGGACAGGAGATGGGATAACTTGTCCCCTTTCTCCTCACCTCTTGGTTATCCAAAATAAGATGCGTTTTATTTTAATCTGTTCATGGGATATGGGTGTTGCTGTCTAGGAGACAATCTATTGCCTATTCCTAATCGCCCTAGAGAAGATGGTGATGACCTGCCTTGTTGAACTGCTGCAGACTTTGGAGTGTAGAGACATCCACAGTAAGGAAGGGAATTCCAGGATTTTAACACAGTGACAATGAGCGAAAAGTTCTGCCAATTTTGGCATCAGCGCTTAGATTTTGGTAAGGAGAGCTTTGCCATGTCAGCAGGCTATGTTTGCTGTTGTCATTTCTGGTTTTTGAGTCAATGCTAGGTGTTCCATCCAGTTTGGTTTCTTGGTTTAGACATTGTTGTTTAGTACAATTTTACAACATTTTATAGGGCAGGAAGAGTCACTGCCATTGCTTTGGGCCTGGAGTCATATGTAAACCAGAACAGGTAAGGATGGCACTGCCTGCCCTAAAGAACATTGGTGAACCAAATGGGTTTTTTTATGACAATCATCAATAATCACATGGTCAGCATGAGATGAGTTTTTTATTCCATATTTGTTTCCAATTTAAATTTCACCATGTGCCATGCCCCGCATAACACTTAGCCTGGAGTTGCATATTACCAGTCCAGTATCATTAGCACTATGCCACTGCTTCTTCAGTAAAAGCATCAAGCAAGCTATTGGGTAAGTTTAAATCAGAAGAAAAAGCAGTGTTTATTTTTGTAATATCCCAAAATGTAAATGCAACCAAATACACTCACTTCCTTTCCCACGCAAACACGTAAAGATGGATTCTAGAGATAAACCAAGCTTTTAGATCATTAGTAGAAATAAAAGTAAATGACCCATTCAAATTTCAGTCCACTAAAATTAATTGCAATTGGAAATTTCCAGAAAAGCTGTGTCTCAGTTTCTACAGAGATGAGCCTCCGCAGGTGAAGACCAGTTAGGCCTTCAGTCTCTCGCTACATGCGTTTGTTGGTTGTTCAGGTAGGGTTGTATTCTTCTTGCTGGAGGGATGGTTCAGTTTGGTTTCTGACCTGACTTGTTTATGCTTGGATTTGCTTTCTGAAGTCAGTTTATTTTTGCTGTGTACACAAATGATTCAAAGCTGAAAGCCTTTGCTATACATTGGTTGATGAATGGTGGCTGTTCATCTGCTTGTGATAAACTGGTTTCTCATCAAATATTAAATGACAAGCTCATTGCAGCTGGTAGATTATTGATTTTGAGATTCTGTAAATACTCAGTCAACAGGAGGGATAAAATTCGCAAAGGCTTTCACATTTTAAGGAATTTGAGGACTTTTGTTCAGACGTATTAATTTATTATCCATTCACATGCTGTTTGGCAGCCAACTTTGATGCTCATTGTCCACTTTTAGAATTTAACTCTCTAAAATGTCTACATTGGATGGAATCCATATCTTGCAAGTTATGGACATGATATCATTACTGGGAAGTGAAAGATGCAAATACAATGCAGCGACTGATTATTGGTAGCTCTGTTCACTACAACACAAGTCAGTGCCACACAATGTTTGAGTATTGCAATGGGAAGAAGAATCTCCACCTATTTGGTGGAATTACAGCTATTGAATAAAGAAATGTTCATGTTCAAATTGGGCATGCGAAGCTAGTACACCATGATGAGTGATTCGCTGTTCTTATTAGGATGCTAAAGAGCATAAGCCACCAACTGAGTTAATTTTGAGGAGGTAGGGGCTTGAGAGGAGGGGTTACTTGGGCTGTGACCTAATTGCCCATTCCAATTGCTCTTGATAACGTAGTGAGTTAAAATTGGCTCACATTGGAAAACAAGTTGGTTCATGAAGCCCTGGATCAGTGAGTGCAATGAATATTGCAAGTATCTTTGGATTTTTGGTGTTGACATGTTACTCCAATTTGTTTTCCACCAGTTGTTGTATCCTTACTGAGCAAAAGCAGAGAGCAAGAGAGAGTGCAATCTTCCAGTTCTGTTATAAATTCATATCTTCTGCTCTGCCAAAACAGTTACTTGAACTACAGCTCATTCATTGACCCCAGACGTGAGAATAATTGTTTCCAAGCAGAACAATTCCAGGCAAGTCTTTCACTTCCACTTCGTTAAAGTTATCACACTGGTCTAAATTAGAAATAGGGATGTGAGCTTCTTCACATCTGACTGGCTTCATTCCCTTTGGTAAGTGTTAAATTTCATTCAGTCAATTTTGTTCATTCCACATAGGTTGACCCAATCTGCAGGAATCCAAGTGATCAGTCAACCATTTTTAAAGCTTGTGTATTTCTTTTTTAAAACCAATCTACATGTCCCAGTTACTAAAACCAGGAAGCTGAAAATTGACCATCCTATTTCATCAGTATCTTGACAAGTGCCTTGAAATATTTTACTGTGGTAAAGATGTCATTTACTGAATTTTCATATCATCCATTCTCCGCCACACATCCATTCTTGGGTAAAGAGGCCAAACTTTAGTATAGTATTCCAGGTGTAGCCTCACCAATGCCCAACATCATTGCACCAATTACTGTACTGAATGCCCTTTGCAAGAAAGATTAATATACAATTTGAGTTCATTATTGCTTACAATTCCTGTATATTAACTTTCTGTGATTCATATACAAGGACCCTGTAATCCTTGAGTACCTGATGCAACATACATTAATGTTCTACCTTCTGTAAATGTTGTGCCTTTTAATTCTTGCTACAATTAGATAATTTCACATTTCCCCACCTTATATTCAATCTGACACCTTGTCTACTCGCTAACCTGCCTCTATGCTTTCCAACCTCTTTGTGTTTCTCATAATATATTGTTCAGATAACTTTGTTGTCAGTAAATGCCTGTACATTATGCTCAATCTCCTGATCTGAATCATTGAAAAAGATTGTTAATAGCTGAGGGTCAAGAGCTGTTGCTTATATTACCTCACTAGTGACAGGTTCTTAATCAATAAATGACTTTTTTTTCATTGTTACTCTGTCTCCTGGACATAAAGCAATCTTGAACCAAGGCAAGTATGCAACTCACTTATCCCACATGCCCAGTCTTATCTCGCAACTTTTTGTGTGGCTTTCAGTATGACTTTTGAAAAATCCATTTGTTCCACATATGGGAATAAACATGGTAGATGTCGATATGATGTTGTCCCTGGCTGAGGAGTCTAAAACTGAAGAGCACAATTTATAAAATAGGGGGGATGCCATTTAAGTCTGAAATGAGGAGAAATTATTTTACTTGGGATGTGACCCGTTAGGATTCTCTGCAGCAAAGGGCTTTCGAGTACATAGAGTACATTTAAGGTAGACTTTGATAGATTTCTGGCTACCAATGGCATACAGGGTTATTGGGGTGGGGTGGGTTAAATGTATTGAAGTGTTTGATTAGCCATGATCATATTGAATGGCAGGGCAGACTCGACAAGGCGAACAGCTTACTCCTCTTTCTATGTTCCGATTATTGTTCCCGCTATCTAACTTGTTTGTAACAATCTCAAAGCTGCAATGGATTTGTCAAGGTTTTGCCTTTCAAAAACCTGCATTGACTCTAATTTTCCAAGAGTCACATTACCATCAACTTAATAAAATATTGTATCATTTACTATTTTGGATAAACAGGAGTTTTCTTTCCAAAGCTTTCAGTATAAGGGAAATTGTAAATTCTCTGACAATGTTTGCTTTAAGAACTATAAAGGATTTTGTCACTTTTGTACTGGAATCTGATAAAACAGTTTCATTTTTACATATTTCTTGAGGTGAGACAGCAGTTTCTTTTTCCCATCTTAAAAGTAATGGGTTATATTTTCCTTTGTGTTTCTGGTTTTACTTGGAACATTGAGTACAAAAATGTTTGAAATGCAGCCACAAATTATAGTTTTTATTTGTTTATAGTGAAATTCTGTTAACCTTCCCATCAAATGATTTTACAATATGTTCTTCCCAGAATATTTGGTGAGCGCAATCTCGGCACACTTAGCTATCAAGCTTGTAATGAAAAACAAACATGCAACAAACTATCACCTGCACATGTCTTGTGTCAGCTAAGGACAGTATAGTGTATTGGTGTGATCCACCAATGGTCGATGAAAGAAAAGATAGAACTTTGGAGACATCCAGAGTTGAATATCTTGCTGAGACTCACACGTAAGTAACAGCTGATTTAGTCAGTGTGTAAAGCATGTTTCAAGCTCTGCATAATACTTGCATTTCCAAGAGAGAAAGCCAGGAATATGAAGTAATCTTGATTAAAACAATTAGAATATAATTACTTTCTCGGTTAACTACCCATCGCCCCTGCATTCACTGTCTTGCATTTCATGCTGGTTAAGTGTCAATTTTAAAATTCCCATCTTTGGTTTAAACCCCTCCAGGGCCTCACATCTTCCTGTCTCTGTAATCTCCTTCAGTTTAAGAATTATTTGTGCTCCTTTAATTCTGGCATCTTCCTGTAATTGCCATTCTTTCAGATGTCAACACCTTAATCTCTGAATTCTCTCTGGACTCTCTCTCTATCTCACATAAGACAGTTTTTTTTTAAACCTACTGTTCCAAATTTTTGTCATCAGCCCTATTAATGTCACATATAACTTGGTGATGAATTTTCCTGCCTTGGGATATTAAATAAGGTGCATAAACACATATTTGTTTGCGATTGGAGATGATCAAGGTGCTTGCATTAGTATTTGCATTATAAACATAGACTCCATCTTCAAGTATATTTCTGAATTAGTGAATTTTGTGAAAATTTGTAGCTCAGGTTGAGGTTCTGGATGTAGGTTTGCTCACTGAGCTGGAACATTCATTTCTAGATGTTTCGTAACCCTACTGGGTATCCCTTCAGTGGGCCTCAGGCAAATCGCTGCCTATAGTTCCTGCTTTCTTTTTACATGTCTGGGTTTCTTTGGGTTGGTGATGTCATTTCCTGTGTTGAAGCCAAACAAAGACACGCACGAGAATTCCTAGAAGCATGGCATTTCAACCAGAACTCTATCAACAAACACATCGAGTTAGACCCCAACTACCACCCCATGAGAAAAAGAACAGGAAGTGACTTCACCATAGAAAATGACATCACCACAGGAAATGATATCACAAACCCAAACATATAAATAGAAAGCAGGAACTATCAGCAGTGCTTCGCCAGAGACCCACTAAAGATGTTACCTAGTATGGTGACGAAACATCTGGAAATGAACCTTCCAGCTCAGCAAGCAAACCTACATCCATATTTCTGAATTACATTATAGCGACAATATAATGGGTGCACTGAAAGAACTTTGTAAATTCTGAGGAGAAAGGCATTCTGGAAATAATCAGTGGATCAGGCACCAGCTATGGGGACAGAAACAAAGTCAGCATTTCAGGTTGAATACCTTCAGAATTTGTCTTATTTTTGAGTGCCATTGAGTTTCTTCTGATTAAATGTGGCATGTTCAACAGGGGATCTGTGACGTATGTGAGCAGGGCAAATGATAATCTGGCTGTTCATCCAATCTGATTGTTTGAATTCTCATAAAATAAGCAGATTTTTAAAAAAAGCATGATTTAGATTTGCGTCATGTATGGAGAGCAAAATACAAAAATAAACCAGACATGGGATTGCGAGACTTTGTAAGGTAAATGTATGTTAAATCTTCAAAATTAATTAAATTCTAATGAATGAAGCATCACCATTGATAACTTAAATTTATCAGGGCCAGAGAGGATTTTACTGTACTTAAGGCTGATCACACCATTCACAATTATTTTCGTCTGAATGTACCAAACCTACCTTTTTCCATTGCATTTTAGGGGTAATTAATATAACTAACCTAAGGACTGAAAGGCTATAAGCTAAAGAATAAATTCAAATTTGAGTCTATTGGCAAGGTTCAGTGATATTACAACTATGGAACAGCTGGATAATTTGGACTTGTACTTGCCACTTATGGTTAATCTCCCTATTATTCTCAGCACAAAATCCGGACCATTCCTTATGAACATTTTATCATTTTTGTTGGGGTTGGTCAGGGCTGTTGGCTGGATGGCTGGTTTGCAATGCAGAATGACGTCAATGACACTGTTCAATTCCTGTACTGGCTGAAGTCACCAAAGAGTCACAGAGTCATAGAGATGTACAGCACGGAAACAGACCCTTTGGTCCAACCTCTCCATGCCGACCAGATATCCCAACCCAATCTCGTCCCACCTGCTAGCACCCAGCCCATATCCCATCTCAACTCTCACCCCTTATCTGTGGTGTGGTGACCCTCAGGTTAAATTCACCAGAAGTCCCTCCCGCTATGGAGTGAGCAGCTGTATGGTCCTCTGGGACTGTGGCAACTTAACCATGTAACACTTCCATGTAACCATGTAAACCATCCCCTCATTCCTTTGTCCATCCACCATACTGAATAGAAAAAGAATCTTTTAACTTGTCATTTGTGTCAATTTGCTAGATTATGCATTTAATTAAAGTCATGGATATTTAAAAAAATGTTACAGTTTTCTTCTTTATCCAAATTGTTTCCTTAACCCAGTTAAAAAAAAAAATTGGCTAATTTAAGCTGTCACTACATTGAAATGTATTGAGGAGAGACCTGAAGCATTACCATGTTATTATTTAGCACAATTGCAATTAATATAATTGATGCAGTTCTTTACTTTTAGTTTCAGGATTGGACTTTGGGTGTAGAAAGATGAACATTTATAGATATATTTTTATTTGTAATTTTAAATGTTTGAAATATTCACAAATGGTTATATTTCTGTATGAGTGGTTGTACTGGAGGAATGGCTTTGAGGAGCTTGCTGATGCATTTTATTGTTCACCCACTGTAAAGCAATTCTTTTTATTCCAATAAAGTTTAGAGGGTTCACTAGTGGGCGGAAGATATCTGCTCATTAATGACCATGTGGTTAAGACAAAAACATGCCTGCTTCTCCTATTCATAAGTTTTCCTAAGATTTTATGATAAAATTGTAATAAACCATGGATTTCCAAGACTTCCCTATCGTCTTAACAGAATAATGACTTTTTACAATCAAAAGTTCTATGTATCACAGGCCTAGGCTAAAATGTGTGTTCATCATGGTTGGACATCTATAATCTGATGTTTGTTTTTTTTAAAACCCAAGCTCTAACCATGAAAGTCCAAGGGAGGAGATGATTTTTTTTTTCTGAAGGGAGGCCACTTTTTGGTTTTGGCCAGCTGACATAAATCAAAAATAAATATCAGATGTTGATGCTTTTGCTTCTGTTGCATTGAAACAATCCCAATCCATAAATAATTAGAACAAAAACTTTATTCAGAGGTGCTGCTGTCCATTACCTGCGTTTGTCTTGTATTGTTTTTAAGATGGTGAACTTTGTTAGATCTAAAAGCAACAGAATTCAAATGTCCAATTACAATTTTGTCGTCTTTCTGCTCCCAGAACAAAGTTGTGCTGTGCAAGTGATTATTGGTACGCAGATAAGCCTAACTATAAGAAATTTAACCAATGAAACAAATATTTAATTGTGAAGTTACCAACATTTAACAAAGTTCACAATATATAACTTTGAAATCCTGCTGTAAGAAATATATTTTGAATCATTGTCCGTTCAGTTATTTTTGAGTATTGTCACCATACAGTTTCAAAATATGAAAAGTGAATCTATTTCCCTTAATACACTTTTGACTTCACACTAAGTACTGTTTATGGTCAATGCTTATACAGGTCCAGCACTGACTTCTGAAAGGTCATTTGCAGCATTTGAAATTGAGGATCCTCAATGGGAGAAGGTTTTGGCTGGCAAAATTCTCCCAATGGCACAAAAGAGTCTGACATTTTATCTGCCATTTGAAAGAAAAGTGGAGATAGTGGGAAATTAATTATATAGTTCGAGTAACTTTGAGATCATCCACATTAAGAAAACGCGAGCTGATCTGGCACAATTTCATATGGTGCCACAAAGCAGATTTGACGGCTAACCTAGGGCTCATTGGATAAAAGAGATTATTGTAAATGGATACAAAATTAGTTGAGTGGTAAGGAACTGAGAGTAATGACAAATGGATATCTTTTCAGGCTGGAATACCATTTGTAGTAGTGTTCCCCGGGGGGTCAGTTTTGGTACGCCTTATATTTGGGAGTTGAATATGATATCTGTCTGAGCTGGGTCCACAGGGGATTGATATCTTTGGAGGATTCGGTGCAAGATGTGACTGCTGAGTAACTTTGCAAACTGGTGCAATGGTTGCTTTGTTGAAATGCATTTGTGATTTTTATTTTTGTATTCCAAATCCAGTAAAGATGAAGTAATGTTGTTGTACTTTACAAATATAGATTTCCCTTTCTTCAGCTTTTGCTTTTTTAACTTGCGTTACTAATGAAGGAATGTTCTGCATGTTTACAGCTCCCGTTACAAAGCTTCCGTAAAACAGAAAGCTTGTGTTGACAGCTTTTTGGAATATGTAGTAGTTTGATTCTTTTGAACAGCATTTGCTAGTTTTCTTAATTGATACGTGTGTTTCTGACCCTCATCAGAGTGACTTAAATCATTCAGCTTAACATTTTGCTGATGTTGGGTTTTTATAACCTCGCAATAAACTCTTATATTGTCAATTGCATACTTGTTTAAATATTCCTAACTGGGATGTGGATTTCATTGCACCATGTAGAGCATGAGTAATAGAGTGGAGGTGGCTCTTCTGGTGGTCTGAGAGCAATCAGAGTTTCATCTGAGTCAGAGTAAGGGTATACTTAGTGGAAACAGTTGTCAGGCGAAGGATTGTAGAAGACGTCAGAAAATAAAGTTGTAAACCATGTGTGGCCCTCTGTAATTGGCAGCAAAGGTGAACATGGAGTCTTGCAATTTTGTTTGAAACCAGAAAAATATGTAACAATAGTTGTAATAGTTCTAATATTGCTCACTGTAGGACTCTTAATTATGGAAATCGCTCTCTGTTTTTAAGCAAGATCCAAGTTGCGAAGGAATAATGGTCCCAGATTTTACAGTCAGCAGTGAATGAAAGATGCTGAATGGTTTCTCTGCTGACAGCTACCCACATAGCCTTCCTGGGCTTAAACGAAGACTTCCCTAAATCCAACATCTCATCCACTGTGGTACTTACGAAGGATATGTGACAAGTGTGAGCAGAAGTCGAAACAACGTGGCTATTCAACAACCAGATTGAAGGATTTCTTATTGAGGATCTAAATAAAGAAGTGTAAAACAAGAAAGTAAAAATGCGTTTAATAGTGTTTGGAAATCTTAAGTAATATTTGGAGAAAACGAAATGGCTTTTAGAGAAAGAGAGACAAAAGAGACAAAACACTAATTTTATTTTTGTTTTTAATTTCCAAATAAATTCACTTCTGTAGGATTGAGATTCTGCACTTCTAAAATTTCAGAATCTGGGAAATTGTTCAATTTGTAAATTGCGAAGTCTAAAAGTGTTCATGTAGATGCCAAAGATTGTTGTCAGCTTTCCTTTGTGATGATGGTGAATAATCTCACCATCATTCTATAAACAATATTCAGGCTGATATCCGGCAAATGGGTGCAAAGAATTTCAGTAAACCTCACTCAGAATGTGGACAACATTGAATGCTGGGATTGCAGGTTTATAGATAGTGCTTCCATGTGAGAGGGTTGATGAGGGCAAAACTGTTGATGTGAAGTACATGGACTGTTAACAAGCAGTCAGTGCAGTGCCACACTTGTGAAAAACAATAAGTCATGCATAGAATAAAAGGGTCATTAATAATGTGATTACAAAATTTGCTGAGTAATACGAAACTGAGCATAATGGTTGAAAGGTGAAGGAGGGTTTGTGTGATTTCCCAAGAGTTGGTATTGGGACCCTTGTTATGCCTGAAATGTATAAATGCCCTTTGCACAGCAAATCTAGATCAACCTCATATCTGGTCGGCATGGATGAGTTGGACCGAAGGGTCTGTTTCCATGCTGTACATCTCTATGACTCTATGACTATGACCCCACAAATCATGAATGAATGGTAAACAGTGAGGAGGACAGTATAAAACTTCATAGCAGTGAGAAAATAGGTGACAGATGAAGTTCAGTGCCCAGAAATTCAAAGTGAAACTCTTTGGTACAAAGACTGTGCAAAGAAAATAAAATAAAGAGTGTTATTCTGCAGGCGAGACCTGGATATATTCAATGATAGATCATTAAAGGTGGCATGGCAGTTCATAAAGTTTCATTATTAGAGGCATAGAGTATGAGCAGTAAGGTTGTGATGAACTGAATTGTCCAAAAATGTGCAGGTTAGACGGATTAGCCATACTAAATTGCCCAACTAGGTTGATTCCGGAGTTGAGATGTTTGGCTTCGAGAGATTGTGTAGACTGGGACTATACTCATTAGAGTTTAGCAGAATGAGGGTGGATCTTAGAGAAACACACAAAATTATGATAAGATAGAAGCTGGGAGGTTATTTTCACTGGTGGATAAAACTAGAACTAGGGAATATAGCCTCCTAATAAAGGGGAGCAGATTTAAAGTTGAGTTGAGGATGAACTTCTTCACCGAAAGGGTTGTGAATTTGTGAATTTCCCTGCCCAGTGAAGCAGTTGAGGCTACATCATTGAATGTGATAAGACAAAGATAGAGTTTTGAACAGTAAATGAATTAAGGGTAATGGTGAGTGGGCAGGTAAGTAGAGCTGAGTGCATGAAAAGACTAGCCATAATCTTATTGAATGGTGGAGCCGGCTCAACAGGCTCCTATATCTTAAGTTCTTATTGTGTCCAGGGGATGTGCAAGCTAGAGAAATGCAGGGTTACAGAGGTAGGGGGTGGGTGTTGGTGGGATGCTCTTCAGAAGGTTGGTGTGGACTCAATGGAGCAATGGTATACTTCCACGCTATAGGGATTTTATGATTCTACAGAATATGGCTTAGATCTCAGTTGGAGTATTATGTAAGTTGTGGATGCTACACTTTAGGAAGGATGCAAATGCATTAAAGAGTGCAGCAGGGATTTACAAGAATGGTTCCAGATATGAGACATTTAAATCTCAACTTCTCCAATCTTTCTTCATAACTGTTCTCCTTAGAGCGCGGAAAGTTGAGAGGAGATTTAATAGAAGTGTCCATGATCGTAAGAATTCTGGACAGAGTAGATAAACAGAAAATGTTGCTCTCATAAAAAGAGCAAGAGGGCAGTTTTAGAATATTTTGGAAAGTCACAAATATGACGTGAGAAAAAAACTTTATTGCACAGTAAGTGATCCACATTTAGAATGCACAATTTGGAAATGTGGTGGTGGCACTCAACTGAGGCTTTCGAGAGGCATTAGATGGTACTTTAAATAGAAACAATGTGATGGATTTGGGGGGAAAGCAGGAGTTTGGCACCAACTCTGAATTCTTAAGAACTGTGCAGACGTGACAAGCTGATTGGCCTACTGCACCATAATGATTCATTGATGTGCAGTGTCCTCTTACTGGATCTGTTTGCGCCCTGGCTGGTAGCTATACTGATCCATGCATCTCCACCTACCTCTTAAAAACCAGCAGTTGGCCAGCTAACTTACACCGTCTAGACTAGTCCTGGAAAACAGGGCCTTGGGTGGGGTATCATTATGAAACATCCGAAAAATGTCCATTATTGTCTGTGGGGAGGGATAAATGCTATTCACAGATGTAATTTAGTTCTGAATTTTCTACTTTTCATTTAAATATTCTGATTGTCTCTCTTTTTCCTGTATAACCTTAGGAAAAGCTATCCCAGTGCAGTGTTACTTGCAATGGATCAGGATTATGAGCATGAGGATTAGCATGGCCAATCCTAAAGGTTCACATATTCCTGCTATGTGAACCTTCAGCTATACATAGACAGTATAATGTTCATGAATCAATTTCTTCTCCAGATCGCAAATACTGGATTTTGGTTGCTTCATGTAAGCCACAACCTGCACATCTGACATCAACTTTGGACTTCTTAATATTACCTCTTGCCTGTCCTCCTTTTGAGATCAGTACTTCTCTCACTGATCTCTACCATTCCTACGTAAATTGTATGCATTCATCCGCTACTCTGGATTCAGCCTTTGTTTATTTTTTCCATAACGTGTCCTCTGTCTTCCTTCTTGTCTTTCTTTCCAGGCATGCATGTCATGTTTCATTTTGCCCCTCATTCTGCTGTCTCAGACTTGTAAAAGCTCAAAAAGATTAAAACAAACTTTAGTATTCCTTCTTTGTTGGATTCACTAAGGCACTCATTGCTTTTTACATATACCTCAAACCTGTTCTGTCTCTGATCTTCATACCCAGTGAGCATTGTCTTGGGTTTTGTCAGTCAATCAACTAGCAATTCAGCTTTCAACCCCAGATTTTCCTTATATTTGCAAACAATGTCATTTCTGTCTGACTTTACAGTGAATTAGCTTTATTGTCACATGTATTCAAATGAGTACAGTGAAAAGTAAGTCACCACTTACACCACTATCTTAGGTAGAAAACTACCTAGGTACAATTCTTAGTTACAGAATAGACATTACAGCTATGCCTTGACTGTGATGTAACTGAAATAGTGCCTTTTTACTATCTCTTCTGTTGCCATTTTCAATTGTGTCTCTCATTCTGTATCATTCACCCTGGTGCTCTCTTGGTTACTTCAGCAAATTCCAGCTTTTTCTCGCTGCTTCACTGCAGCCGTGAGGTTAAAAGCTCATGATTATGGGATCTGATCCTCAATATGGAAAGGAAACTTGGGATTATATCACTGCCTCTCTGATAAGGCTCCTAGATGTTGGCAGACCAGATTTTCATGTTGAATGTTATGGAAGATATTCACTGTCACAAGTGTTATATTCTTCTGTCAGTTTCAAAAACAATCCTTTGAGGAGATTGTGTTATGATGAAGGTTGAGTAAGCTTGGGGAGACTTACATTATGACTTGCCTATGACTAACAAAAAACATCACCTTGGTCACTGACATAGGACATGTTTGTACTTCACTACCATTGTAAAGCTGTTGATAATTATGATATTTTACTGTATCATTTAAGACATGTAATTTTTTTGTAGATGTCTTTTCTCTTATTTTCTGTAGGCCAGACAAGACATCACCTCAGTGCTTCTCATCCTTGGCAGTAGTTAAGATGTTGATCTGAATGGAGCAACATGAAAGGCTCAAATTCCAACTGGTGTTTGGCAGTGAGGGCTTTAACTATGTACTTAGGCATTATGTGATGTCAGTCATAGCGCTGCACTGAAAAGAATTTTCTGGTGTTCCAGTTTCATGTAAATTGATTATTCTGTTGCATTTTTCTCACAGATATGTTGCTTGGATATATACTTAATGCATTATTCCATTTTGATTCTGTGCACAACTGACATATATCCTTCCTATAGAAATAGAAACATTATTGAAATCTTTGAACCACTAATGTTGATCATTTGTTTGAAGAGAAACTATTCATTTCTGGCTCCTTTCTTATCCCTTGTATTGCTCAGTTGGTGGCATCCTCTATAAACAGGACAAATTGACCAGCCAATTACCACTGCACCAGTCAACTCTCGATCATCAGCAAAGTGTTGGAAAGTGTCATTAAGCAGAACTTGCTTAGCAGTAATGTACTCACTGACACTAAGCTTGGCTCCTGAACTCATTAGTCTTGATTGAAACATCGATAAAGAGCTGACTTCCAGAGATGAGGTGAGCGTAATTGCCTGTGACGTCAAGGTCATTTTTGATCAGGTGTGGCATCTAGCAAAACTGGAGTCGATGGGAATCAGGGGACAATCCTCTGGTTAAAATCATTCCAGGCACATTTAAAGGTGGAGGTCAATCATGTCAGTCCCAGGGCATCTCTGTCAGAGTTTCTCAGGGTAATGTCCTTGAACCAATCAGCTTCAGCTGCTTCATCAATAACCTACCTTCCAAAATAAGGTCCAAAGTGGAGGTGTTCACTGATGATTGTACAATGCTGAACAATATTCAGTACTCCCCCGATACTGTGGCAACCCCTGCCCAAATAGGTAAAGATCTGGACAATATCCAGGCTTGGGCTGACAAATGGCAAGCAATATTCCACTGTACAGTTGCCAGGAAATGGCCTTCTCAAACAAGAGAGAATCTAACCATCACCCCTTTTCTTTCACTGGCATTACCATAACTGAATTAGCAACATCCTAGGGTTATGTTTACCAGGAACTGAAATGGGTTAGCCATATAAATAATGAGGCTGGAAGAGCTGGTCAGAAGCTAGGAATCCTGCAGTGAGTAATTCACTTCCTGACTCCCTGAAGCATTCCACTGTCTACAAGGGACAAATCAGGAGAGAGATGGAATATTCCCCATTTGCCTGGATGAGTACAGCTCCAATAACATTAAGAAACTTAAGAGCACTGAAGACAAATCAGCCTGCTTAATTTACACCATATTCGCAAACATTTAATCTGTCCATTACCAACACGCAGTAGCAGAAGCGTGTACCGTTGGCAAGAAGCATTACAGATATATACCCAGGCTTATTTGACAGCACCTTTAAAAACAATGACTACTTCCATCTAGAAGGACAAGGGCAGCAGATACATGGGAACACCACCACATGCACATTTCCTTCCAAGCTATATGTTCATTCAGCATTAGAAATACATAACCATTCAGTGTCATTGGCTTAAAATCCTTGAACTCCCTCCCCTACAGCATTGTGTATCTACCAACACCAATCGGGTTAGGGATTGCAGTGATTCAAGAAAGCAGCTCACAACCACCTTCTCAAAGGCAACTGGGGACAGGCAATAAATGCTGGCCATCCAGTGGCATTTGCAGTATGTGACATGAATGATCCAAAAAAAATAGTGAAAACAATATCTATTGGTTCCTTGCACTTGATTTTAGGGATGAGAGTGGATGGGGCAGGGAATGATGTTTCACTTTGCACTAGAGGAAAGAAGCCAAGGGTTACCTTTGCATTCAGGCTGACTCTGGCATTCTGAAAGTCAACAGAAGTACATTATTGTACTCTAATCAGGTCTGGGCTCAAAAAGCTAAGATGCTTGTCTCTCATATCTATTCAAATCTGCATCCCTGCATCAAGAAGACATTAGGACCAGTTCAGAGCAAGACAGCTCCCCTCAAATCCCCCGCTGGAGAAGTAATCACAGACCAAGGCCAGCAGATGGAGAGTTGGGTTGAATACTCCAGAGAGTACACCGTGTCTGCTTTAGCATTTGATGCCATCATGCACTTAGCGACCATGGACAAGCTGGACGCAAAGCCATCAGTAGAAGAGTTCAGCAAGGCCATTGACAACCTGGCCTCAGGTAGGGCCCTGAATAGCGACGCGATTCCTGCAAGTGCTGCAAGACTAGCTTACTGCTCCCATTGCATGAAGTCCTCTATCATTGCTGGCAAGAAGGAGCTGTACTTCCGGGTATGAGGGATGCCAAGATCATTGCCCTCTACAAGAACAAGGGCAAGAGAAGCGACTGCAACAACTGCAGAAGCATCTCTCTCCTCAACATTGTCAGCAAAGCCTTTGCTCGGGTCATCTTGACTTGCCTGCAGAAACTGGCAGAACGTGTATACCCAGAGTCACAGTGCAGCTTCTGAACTAAAAGGTCAACATAATCTTCTCCCTTCACCAACTGCAGGAGAAGTGCAGAGAACAGAAAATGCTCCTGTTAGTCGCCTCCATCGACCTCACCAAGGCGTTCGACCTGGTCAGCAGAAACGGCCTTTTCAAGGTTCTCCTGAAGATCTGCCCACCGAAACTGCTGAGCACGATGGAATCCTTCCACAGTAACATGCAGGGGACAGTGTAGTTCAACGCCAGCTCTTCTGAGCCCTTTGACATCCGCAGCAGAGTCGAACAAGGCTACTTCCTCACTCCCACACTCTTTCGGATTTTTTTTGCTGTGCTCCTGAAACATGCCGTTGTCACCACAGCGAAGAGGATTTACCTATGCACTACATCAGACGGCAGGCTCTTCAACCTGGCCCCCCTCAGCGAAGACAGAAGTGCCTGCAGCATTCGTCAGCGACATGCTGTTTGCCGATGATGCTACATTTGCAACGCACATCCAGCGGGAACTCCAGTTACTGATTGACCGCCTCTCTCACTCTCTCATGATTTCGGGCTGACTATCAGTCTGAAGAAGACGAGTGACCTGGAACAGGACACAGAGACATCATCGGTCATCACCATCGACGACCATAAACACAGTGTCATCCATCAGTTTACGTATCTCGGCTCTACCATCACTGCCAACCTCTCCTTGGACACAGAGATCGACAAGAGGATTGAGAAAGCAGCCTCAACTCTTGCTCGCCTCATGACTCAAGTATGGACAAAGCTGAAGACAAAAATGTCAGTCGACAATGCCTGCATCATTAGCACACTGCTGTACAGCATTGAAACGTGGACTACCTATGCCAGACAGGAGAGAAGACCGAACACGTTCCACTTGAGTATCCATCGTAAACTGGGCATATCCTGGCAAGACAGAGTGTCCAACGCAGCGGTCCTATCTCGTGCTGACCTTCCCAGCTTGAACACTCTGCTCAGGCAGCAGAGACTGCGCTGGCTGGGCGACGTCCACTGCATGCAGGATGGCCACATCCCAAAGGATATCCTCTGAGGAGAGCTTGCATCCAGGAAGAGACCCACTGGGCATCTCCATCTGCACTACTACATCTGCATGAGAGACATGAAGGTGCTTGATATCATTACAGAGTCCTGGGAAAGGCTTGCAGCTGATCGCACAAGATGGAGCAGCACCCTGAACCAACACCTCAAAACAGGGGAAAAGAAGCTGATGAGCGTGGCAGCAGACAAGCGGGCACCAAGGAAGGAGTGCAGCAGCTCGAGCAGATCAACCTCGTAATCTGCCTCATCAGTGACAGTATTCCTGGGCACTGCAGGACAAGGTCCTGCTTCCAAGAACTAAAAGCAAGGTGAACAGCTCCTTATTACCAGCAGACCCACTGGGAATAGTGGCCACTACTCATGCTGCAAAGAAATATCATGTCTTTCTAATGCAGTCTTTCTGCATTACATGGTACAAAATTATTTTTCATTATTTTGCACCAATCAATTGCAACGCAAATGTTGTTCTCATTGTACTGTGTTCTAAGTTCCTTAATTGTAGTATGAATTCAGTGAGGCGAAAATTTCTGATGAAGGGCTTTTGCCTGAAACATCGATTTTCCTGCTCCTCAGAATAACCTCTGCAACCGGGACTGTCACTCCAGCATTGGTATCTACAGTCAAAAGCAACATTGCTTCAGGGAAGCAGAAAGCTAGAATAACAAGGATGCAACCCATGAACAGCCATGACCAAAAGAGGCCTCACTCACATCCCTGGACCTAAAAGAGTGGTGATGGGAATAATAGTGGAAGAACGCAGGGAATATCAAAAGATTGTACGTAAAAGCTCCAATTGAACATGTCAGATAATAATGTGGCACAGCAGTGCTGAGCTGAGTAAATTCTTCATGTGTTTATGATTTAACTAAAGCCCAATATGCCTGTTCAGGCTGATATTGGGGATCCCAGAATCCTTTTTTAAGGATAACAGGCAGTTTCTCTGCAGTGCCATTCTCAAGAAACTCAGAAACTAAAGGAAAAAATAGTTATTCATGCAAATAGCCATCACAGACCGCAAAAGTATGTGTATGGTGAATCAGTCAGCAATTAGAAAACATCCTTGCTGTTCACAAGAACTTCATTTAGAAGTGATTATTTCAAAAGTAAGTTGTCTGAGATATTTCACAGAAGTGATGAGTTGTTTTATGGATGCAAATGTGTCTGCTGACTTTTGCTATTTACTGATTCAGCAAAGGAACTCCTGAGGTGCTTTCATCAATGCCCTGAAGTTATGGGAGTTACAAGTTGCTTTTCACACCCCATGTTATTACCTTCATTTTCATTTGCACCACAAATTACTTAAAAATGCTACAATCAATACACTGTGCATGTCTTGAAGTGTTTCAGGCTGCACATTGCTTTGTTACTTTTCATCAATGATATTAAGAGGTACTAACTTCCAAATTGGCTGTTGTGACAATTATAAAAAATACAAAGAAAAGGAAAGAAGTGATGACAGGGTAAAATGTGCAAGAAATTTGGATATATGGTTTTAAAGATTAAATAGCACACAATGGGCTCTACTGATCATGAAGGTGGACCTATACAACAGTGTCAATCTGCTCCGGTTATTCCTGGAGGGCCTGTTTCCACACTGTAGGGATTCTAAACAAAAAACTTCTCATTAGACAAGCCCTTCATCTCCATGATCATTCTTGTAAATATCCTCTGCACGGCCTCTAACGTCAGCACTTACTTCTTTAGATATGAATCCCAAAAATGCTCAGTGTTCCATATGTGGTCTGACCAGAACCTTGTACAGCCTTAGCAGTACAACTCTGTTCTTGTATTCTAGCCCTCTTCAAATGAATGCTAACACTGCATTTGCCTTTCTAACTACCAATTCAACCTGCATGTTATCCTTCAGAGAATCCTGAAGTATGGTAGAAGAACGGTTATTGATGAAGCAGTTGAAGATGTTTGGGCCAAGGACATAACCTTGAGGAACTCTAATGATGTCCTGTGACTGAGATGGAATTCATAATGTATTTTACTTATTCAGCCTTCATAGACAAGTAGGAATTTAGTGTTGATCTGAAAGACAAATATCTCATAAGAAAGTTGTTTCCATTTCTCTACCATAAATAAGGCCCATAGTGATCCATTCTTTATCATCTCTGGCCTTTGACAGCTGTATCTCCTAATTTCTTGATATTCAGCTTGCTTTATACTGAAACTGAAAGTCTACCTCAGTTATCTTTATGTATGGAAAGTCTTAATTCCGTTTACTATCTTGTTAATTGCACGACATTTATCATGGGATAATATGTTTTAGATTTAAATGAGTGATTGTATCCGTCCCACATTCACAACATTTTAGCTTCTTGAAGAAAATCCACTCTTGGTGCAGTAACATGTTTTAAATTATTAATTATTAGACATGCACATGCTTGCCCTGCACCAATGTCTGATACACTAAATTATTTTAAGTGTATACATTACCTGTGCTGACAAATTATTTACTCATTTTGCTGATTCAGGTCCCAATTGTACTCAGAAACTAAAGGAAAAAATAGTTATTCATGCAAATAGCCATCACAGACCGCAAAAGTATGTGTATGGTGAATCAGTCAGCAATTAGCTAATGACTTAAAAAATGAATCATTTGGGAATTTTAGTGACAGAGGGAGCTCAACTGCTCCACAGTGTTTGGAATGATAGGACTGGCACCTCATATTCATAATTTGTTAAGTTCCTGCTGTCTGTTATTAGCATTTGGAGAGACACTGAATGGTAGTCATGTACCTTGTGTGACAAATGGAGCATTCCCTAGTATTGCTCAAGTTATTTGGTTGTAGGAGTGAGTCACTTAAAGAAAGTTGGGGATGTGAAACTGAGCAACGTATTTCTTTTTATTCCTCTCTTTTAAACACATTGACGTATTCTTCAAACAGCGACAATTTTTTTTATTTTCAAGTATTTTCTCGATTTTCTCAACATTCTCCATCTTGTGTCCTCACTCTGGGTGCAAAATCAAAGATAGATCAGTTATTACAGTACATTAGTCTAATAAATGTAGCTCCTAAAAGGTCTGTGGCTTTGAAACCAGCAGAAAGGCCCTTAATCAAATTCAAAAACAAATGTCGGTAACAAGGTGGAATGAATTAAGAGGGAATGTAACAAGGGATAAATTATGGAAAGTCAGAAAGACAAGAAAAAATGGAAATGTTCCCTGAAGTGAATTGGCAAGAGTCAATTGCTGGCAAAATAAAACTTCATTTTCAGTAGCAGTTTTACAAGTTTGACCTTTCTCAGGCATTGCCAGCCTGAGCATACAGCTGTCCATTTGCTAAGGTGCCTTATGTGAACTCACAATAAGGCATTGAAAACCTACGTTGTATGGTCTTGGGAGTTACCATTGATCAGAAACTGAACTGGGCTAGCCATATAAATATTGTGGCCACAAGAGCAGGCCAGAGGCTAGGAATTCTGCAGTGTGTAATTCACCTCCAGTTTCTCCAATGTTTGTCCATCTACAAGTCAGAAGTGAGAGGCTATACTCTGTTTGCCTGGATGAGTCCATCTCTGCTCAAAAAGCTTCACACCATCCAAAATGAAGCAGCCTGCATGTTTGCACCACTTCCCTTATTCAGTGTTAGCAGTGTGTACCATCCACAAGGTACACTGAAGTAACACACAAAGTTCCTTTGATAGCACCTTTCAAGCATGAGACCTCCAACACCTCGAAAGGCAGCAGGTAAATGGGAACACTGCCTACAAGTTTCCGTCCAGGCTATGCACCATCCTTACTTGGAAATATATCACTGTTTCTTCACTGTCACTGGGTCAAAATCTGGGAACTCCCTCTCTAATGACATTGAGAGTATCCCAGTATCCCAAGGATAGCAGTGGGTCAAAAGGCCAGCTCACCACCACCTCCTTTGGGCCAGTTAGGGTAGGCAATAATTGACAGCGTAACAAGTGCTGCTCATACCCAAAGGATGAATGAATTGAAAAATAAATATGACCTTTCAGTTTTTATTCACTCTATAAGATCTCACAATTGCATGTGGTTGTTTGACACTACAGTGACACTTCTGGTTAGTCAGAAAACTGCAACAGAATAATTATACCTTTTGTTTACCATCAGTTGCAGTAATGAAGTTTGGACTGTAGCAAGCTACATGCCATTGGTTTCAGTAATGTAGTGGCACGAAAGCTCACCTTTTCAGATGTGGGTTTTTATTTGTTATGATGTCATTGCCTATAACATCTCACAGTGGTGTCATACCAAAGCAATCGTTTGATCTAAATTTGTATCTTAAACAACAAAGGATACCTTGTTATGACTAATAGACTCTCAATGTTCCACAGGACTTTCCAATAGTCAACTAATAGCAACTTAAAATGCAGTGGAGTCTCGTTGCCGACCAACAAAGATTCAGTTTAGTTCTAATGAAACTAAGCTAGTACGTAGATGGTGGAGCATTGTTTGGCCAAGAGCATATGGTAAATACAATTAATTGCAGTCATTCAAGACATAAGTGGCAAATTGTTTCAGACTTTTGACATTTGGGGTGCGCTATATTATTTTTGTAAATGTCTTTAGTGACTTACTCCATGGCTCTAATTTTTATTCCATCTAAGCAAGTGGGTTTTGAGTGGATAATAATATCATCCTTTACCTTGTGAAATGGCTCTGCTTTTTTTCACTGTATTCTTCATTGTTTTCACAAATGTGTTCGTCAACTTTTTGCACTTTTTATCAGTGTAAGCATTTGTATGAATTGCTTACAATCCACTTCTAATTTGGGAACTGCTTCTGACAATCTTATTTTCATAGAGAACAAGCCCTTAACCATTTTATATAACTAAAGAAGAATTATTAGGTAGGACTTTGGAGTATAAACAACATTTAAGCAGGACCTATTTTTCTAATCACCTTGATTAGAGTTGTTATTACATCTGCGGAGCAGGTGGGATTTTAAACCCAGGCTTCTGGTCCGAGGATTGGGACTGTACCTCTGCGCCACAAGAGGGCGGAGAGCATTTAGGCTGAATACGAACAAATATAGAGCAGGAGTAGGCATTCAGCCCCTCATTGCTGCTGCATCTTTCAATAAGATCATGACTGATCTGATTGTGGCCCCAAATCCACATTCCTATATATCCCAATAACCTTTCAATCACTTGCTTCGCATGAATCTATTTATCTTTTGCCTTAAAGTATTCAAGCAGTCTGCTTCTAACAGTTTTCAAGAAGAGAGTTCCAAAGGTTCATGATCATCAGATTTTTAAACAGAGACCCTTAATTCTAGATTCTCCCACTAGAGAAAACATTTTCTCCACATCTACCCTGTCAAAGCCCCTCAGGATTTTATGTATTTCAGTTAAGTCATTTCTTACTTTTCTAAACTCTGGCTGATACAAATGTAGCCTGTCCAACTGTAAGACAAAACACTCATTTCAGCTATTAATCTGGTAAACCTTCTCCAATGGTGCTTACTGTTAATTATGTGGAAACCGGACATCAATTTCCAAAGTTTGAATACGTGCCGTTAAATGTATAAAGATGCCCAAGATGGCCAACATCTCCAAATGCTGTGTGCTAAAGTTATCTCATTGTCTGACTCCCCATTCAAATACATTAAATGGGGTTACTTAACTCAAAAATACAGATTAAATTTGCCAGAAAAAGTTCAGTTGACCATTACAGCATCCTTTTAAGGATATGATGATTCTTAATTATTCCCAAAACTGCCTCACTGGCACAAAAAGTTACATTTTTACACCGTGGATCCTCATTCCTTCATGTTTAAATGCTTTTGTAGATTTTCTTTTCACTCTTCTATTTTCTAATTGTTTTAGTTCTATTATTCTCACCCTCTCTTAATTTTGTTACCTCTACCCGATTTAGAATCATAGAATACTTACAAATTAGAAGAAAGCTTTTGACTCGTTAGGTCTGTTCTGGAACTCTACAAAAGCAGCTTATCTCCTTTCATTCCCTACCCTCTCCTCATAGTCTCCAAACTATTTCTCTTTTCAGATAATTGACCAATTTGATTTTAATGTCACAAAGCACCTCACTGTCAGGAAAATTGGACTTTGAATGTTCTAACTGGAACTTCTTCGTTCTGACGAAGTGATGCTCACAAACAATCCTCCAATGTTGTTAATTAAGTAGATTCAGGTACTTGTCATGTTTCACAAGTCTGACATGCTCTTCAGAGGCTGCTGTGTGATTTGACTTTCTAATGTAAGTACATTCCAGTGCAACTATGTACAAATGAAACTGTCCAATTTAATTTTGGATCTTAAACAAAAGAAACATCTTAAGAGCAATAAAGGCCATGCCATTTTGACCAATATTGCACAACCTATCCAATATGAGTGCAACAAGTCTCTTATTCACTAAGAAGGTCACTTGTTTTAGTCGCAGTAGAGATATATCCTAACAGCCTGCCAATGTATTTAACTCAGCTACATGAGGAAGATTTAAACAGTCCTTGGATAAGCACACAGATGATGATGGGACAGTGTAGGGTGAAAGGCTTAGATTAGTTCACAGGTTGATGCAACATCGAGGGCTGAAGGGCCTGTTCTGCATTGTATTGTTCTATGTTCTATCTCTTGACCATGTTTATACTATGTGCTGGGCCAGAATTTTCTTCTATATGTCTGTTGCCGTTTCTGGAAGACCTGACGATAGTTTCAACATTGTTCTATTTATTCAACATTTTTAATTTATTTTTATTTCTGGAACAGTTGCACAGAGTAACTGTTACTTTAAATGTCTTTACCAATGCTTATCTTTAATTTGTGAAACTCCTCGACCAGTTTTAATCTGACACAGTGTTGTTTATGTTGTTCAATCCTTGTTTAAAAGCTTGGAGATATGACAAGGTGTTCTCATTGTAGCAGGTTTGAAATGGCAAAATATTAAATTCAGTCAATGTGAAGGAAAATAAAACTAAAGGGATAAATTTCCACAGCACCTTCAGGGTGCAGGCACCTTAGCTTCTGAAATGTCTGAAGATGATGCCCTGGGCATGGTAATGCTTGAACAAGACATAGAAACAAAATTTGCAATAGAACACTGTGGAATAGTTCCAGATGCGGTCTCACCAATGCTCCATGGTGGATTCAACCTCAGTTTAGAGGTGAGGAGTTTCAGGCCTCCTTAGCGAATTCTGAGCACAGCAAACTTTAATGAAACATTGAAATGCCAGTCTCAAGCAAAAGCTACTGAAGTTCCAAATCCTGGCACCTACAGATTCATTATTTTTAGAATACTACATACAATTCTGTTCACCCTTCTACAGGAAGGATACTGTTAAACTTGACAGAAAAGATTTACAAGGATATTACCAAGGAATAGAGGATTTTAATTATAAGTAGAGCCTGAATAGGCCTGGGGCCTTTTTCCCTGGCGTGTTGGAAACTGAGGGGTGACCTTCTAGAGGTTGATAAAGTCGTAAGGGGCATGGATAGGATAAATAGCTGTGGTCTTTTTCCTGTGGTGGCGGAATCCAAAACTAGAGGGTGTAGGTTTAATTTGAGAGAGGAAAGATTTAAAAAAGACCTGAGGGGTAACTTATTCACGCAGAGGATAGTGCATGTGTAGAATGAGTTGCCAGAGCAAGTGGTGAAGGTGAGTACAATTACAGCATTTAAAAGGCATCTGGATGGGTATATGAAAAGAAGGTGTTGGAGAGATATGGGCCTAATGGTGGCAAAAAGGATGAGGTCGGATTGGGACCTTTTGGCACGGATGAGTTGGACCAAAGGGTCTGATCCCATTCTGTATAACTCTATTTCATTACGCATACTAAGGATTAATATTGAATAACTGGGTTCCAAAACATTTTTATTCAAAGAATACTTGGTATTTCATCCTTAATGAACGTTTTTCAGACATGCCCAATATGTGAGCCTTTAAAAATGTTATCAATAATTTGGGAAATTTGCAGTGTGTTTAGTGGCTTATTAGTTACAGTAAAGGTGCTATGGGGCTTGTGTTGAACTCTCATCAGTATTGGTTGGATTTTCAGCTTTCAGCATTGGTTTAATATTGTGATTTGTCATTTAGTTTTGCGTATGACACAGACTTTGTATTTGTTAATTAAATGATAAAATGTCTTTACTTTTAGGTGTGGTGCTGAGCATGATTAGACTGGGCATGTCCATATTCAAAATCTGCTATTTGCAATAGGAATTGTTGCATTAGTAAGTTGTTTGAAATTATTGCAATAACTTTTTTTTATTTTATTACTTACAAATTACAGGAGATTATCCAGTTAGTTCAAAGTTTAAAAAAAATCTTGCACAAATATTTATTTTTCATTAATAACAATATATTCTGAAGCTATCTTACAGTAAGGGTCAAGGTAAAAGGACACTGCATTAAATGTATTTAGTGTTTCAATCTGGATTGTTGCTCTAACCGCAGCTTATAGTCATCCTTTTATAATACCATGCAGACACTGAGGCATATGCCTTAAGTATTCATTATTGAGTCTAGTTTGCAGGGTTTTTTTGCAATCTAGTTAATTAAGATGTCTGATTTTTTTTTTTGTCATGCTTACTGTCAACCATACTGTAATCCATTATTTTACTCCACCCTTTTATAAAAATGGATACAGACTCTTGTTTTTTTTTGGGTTGGGTGGTGACAGATGCTTCTCCATTATGTGTTGCTGTTTCTATGGAGTACATAAGACAACAGGTTGTGTGTTTTTGTTTTGACCTTAAAACAAGTAATTCTCCTTCCCATGGTATGTTTTTTCTCTTATTCCTGGAAGACGTTTTACATTTTTTATTAATTATCTGACTAGACCAGCATCCATCTCCACTTGCCTTTGAGAAGGTATTGAGCAGCATTCTTGAATCATTGAAGTCTATACGACCATATAACTTACAAGCAGAAGTAGGCCATCTGACCCCTCGAGTTTCCTCCGCCATTTCAATAATATTGTGGGTTATCTGTTTGTGTTTTGAATTCCACCTTTTTATCTACCCCAATAACCTTGGATTGTTGTTAGGCAATCCACTTCTGCTTTAAAAATATTTATTGACCCCCATCTCCACTGCCTTCTGTAGTGGAAGTTCCAAAATCTCTCAACCTGCTGAAGGACAGGGGAAAATAAAGATCTTACTTGTGTCCTAAAAGGGCAGCATCTATATTTTAAATAGTGCCCTCTAGATCTGGAGTCATCCTTTTCATGTCCACCTTGCCAAGACTGTTCAGGATCTTATATGCGAAACCAAGTCACCCCTCATTGTTCTGAACTTTAGTGGAAACAAGCCAAGTCTGTGCAATTTTTCCTCCTAAGACAACCCACTTATTCCAGGTATCAATCTAATAAACCTCTAAATTGCCTCCCAACATATTAACGTCCTTCCTGAAAAAGGGAGACCAAACCTGCACACACTATTTTGAGATGTGGCTCTGTCTAACTGAAACATAATAAACTTCCTTGTATGTTTATTGCCTCCCTAATAAGAATAGTATTCTTAAGTATTTGCAGTACCTGCATATTAACCTTTTATGACTCATGCTCTATCACAGCTAGATTGACCTGCAACTCAGAAGTTTGCAGACATACTTTGTTTAACTAGTGGTCCTCTTTTAATGCTTGATTCTTGTTAATGTGAACATCTTCACATTTCTCCTTATTATACACCATCTGTTAGATGATTGTCCATCCATTCAATCACTGACTTCCATTTGCAACCTTGCTATGCCTTCTTTGCGTCATTGCATATTTTGTTGTCAAATCTTCACTCCCTCATCTAGAGGTTTTCTAATCAACCTGTTCAGAGATGTTATTACAAAACCCTCAAACAGATGTGACCTGAATCTGAACCTGCTGGCTCAAAGGGCCACTACCACTGCATCATGAGAGCTACCTTTGCTCCCCTCAACTGATTCATTGATAAAATTGTAAAAAGCTGAAAGCCCTGCACTACCAATGAGAAAAAAGGTTGTCCCTCAGATCTCTTTTTAAATCGTTCCCCTCTGACCTTAAATTTATGCCCTCTAGTATTGGACTGTCCTGCCCAGGAAAAAGACCTTAGCTATTCCCCTTATCTTCACCCTTCATAGATTTCTATAAGGTCACCCATCAGTCTCCTACGCTCCAAGGAAAAATGCCCCAGCTTACAGAATTTAACTGTAATCAAAAAGAGTGACATGTTGCCAAAACTTTTTATCTTGCACTCATGAACTTGCCAACCAATTTGGACCCTTTCCTCCTGTGATATAAATTGTAATCATTTGAAATTTGCCATCCTTGCTACAATGACTACGAGAGAAAAAACATTGGCAATGTGTCCCACTTTTCAGCAATTTTCAAATTGTATTTTGTAGCTTGTATATTGGAAGTCATTATTGCATAGCCACAGCATACTGTAGAATATTTCACTTCCAAATGCATTATGGTGCTGGATATAAATATTTATGTTATTGTGCACAAATTTGTAAGAATGAAGATTATTTTGATCATATTAAAACTATTTTAAAATGTAGTTTGTTTTCTTAAACTAAAGTAAAATCTGGTGGTAAAGGCAGTTGAAAGTCATTTTAGCAAAGACCTACCAAATAACTTCATTTGTATTCTGTTGGAATATTTTGTATTATAGCTTGGTTGTGGATCAGTGTTTTGGAAGCATATTTACTTTTGAAGGACTATTTGTAAAACACATATTCACGATTTTGATTATTAGTCAAAGAGACTATAAGACCGTAAGATATAGGAACAGAACTAGGCTATTTGGCCCATTAAGTCCACTCTATAATTCCATCATGGCTGATTCTCAACATCATTCTCTTGACTTCTCCCTGTAACCCTTCACTCTCTCACGGCACGGTGACAGTGGTTAGCACTGCTGCCTCACAGCGCCAGAGACCCAGGTTCAATTCCCACCTCAGGCGACTGACTGTGTGGAGTTTGCACATTCTCCCTATGTCTGCATGCGTTTCCTCCGGGTGCTCCGGTTTCCTTCCTCAGTCCAAAAATGTGCAGGTTTGGTGAATTGGCCATGCTAAATTGCCCTTAGTGTTAGGTGAAGGGATAAATGTAGGGGAATGGGGCTGGGTGGGTTGCACTTCGGCGGGTCGGAGTGGACTTGTTGGGCCGAAGGGCCTGTTTCCACATTGTAAGTAATCTAATCTAACCTAAACAAGAACCAATCTGGCTCTGCCTTAAATACACTTAGTAACTTGGTCTCCACAGCCCTCTGCAGCAATGAGTTCTACAGGCTAACTGTCGGAAGGCTGAACAAGTTCCTCTTCATCTCAGTTCTAAAGGGATGACCCTTCCGTCTGAGGCTGTGTTGTCAGATTCTGGATCAGTGGTGCTGGAAGAGCACAGCAATTCAGGCAGCATCCGAGAACAGGCAAAATCTGTGTTGTCAGATCCTAGTCTCTCCTACTAGTGGAAACATCTTTTCCATATCCACTGTATCTAGGCTTCTCGTTATTCTGTAAGTTTCAATGAGATTACCCATCATCCTTCTAAACTCCATTGAATACAGATCCACTGTCCTCAACTGCTCCTCATGTGACAAGCTTTCGTGCCTGGAATCATTTTTGTAAACCTCCTCTGGGCCCCCTCCAATGCCAGCACATCCATCCTTAGGTATGAGGAACAAAACTGCTCTCAATACTAAGTGTGGTCTGACCAGAGTCTTATACAGCTTCAGCAATACATCTCTGCTCTTGAATTGTAGCCCTCTTGAAATGAGTGCTAATATAGCAATTGATTTCCTAACTGCAAACTGATCCTGCATGTTAACCTTCAGGAAATCCTGAAATAGGACTCGGATGACCCTTTGCACTTCAGATTTCTGAAGCTTTTGCCCATTTAGAAAACAGTCCATTCCTGTATTTTTCCTACCAAAGTGCAAAATCTCACACTTTCCCATGTTGTATTTTATCTGCCACTTATTTGCTCAACTCACCTAGCATGTCCAAGTCCTTATGCAGCTTCCTCACTTCCTCAACACTACCTGTCCTTGTGTCATCTCCAAGCTATCATTGTCATCTCCAGACTTAGCAGCAATGCTGTTAATTCCTTCGTCTAAATCATAGTGACATTGAGAGTAGTTGTGGTCCCAATACTGACCCCTGCAGAACTCCAATAGTTACTGGCTGCCATCCTGAAAAAGACCCTTTTATCTCTATTCTCTGCCTTCTACCAGTCAGTCAGTCAGTCCTCAATCTGTGCCAGTACCTTGCCCCTAATATCATAGGCTCTTATCTTGTTGAGCAGGTCCTGTACTGCACCTTGTCAAAGGCCTTTTGGAAATCCAAATAGATCACATTTGCTGGTTGTCCTTTGTCTAACTTCATTGTTACCTCTTCAATGAATTCTAACAGACTTATCAGACATACCCCCGCCCTCACCCCCCACCCCCATCGGTCCGCCATGTCAAAGTCGTGTTGACTCTGCCCTATTTTATCAGGCACTTTTCATACTCCGCAATCTCATCCTTAATAATGGATTCTGAAATCTTCCCAATGAACGAACCTATAGTTCCCTGCCCTGTGCCTCCCTTCCTTCTAAAGCAAGGATGCTACATTAGCCATTTTCCAGTCCTCTAGAACCCTCCCTAAATCCAGTGATTTCTGACAGATCTTCACCAGTGCAATCTCCTCAGCTATTTCCTTGAGAAGACTGCAGCTTAGTCCATCTATTCTGGGTGATTTATTCACCTTCAGATCTTTCATCTTCTTCAGCACCTTCTCCTTAGTGAAGGCCACCATACTCACTTCTGGCTCTGAATCTCTTGAAGTTCTAGTTTGCTACAGGTTTCTTTCACTCTGAAAACTGATGCAAAGTACTTATTCACTTCCTCCGCTGTTTCATTGTTCCCCATTACTAATTCTCCAGCCTCATTTTACAGAAATCCAGTGTCCTCTCTTGTCTCTCTCTTACATTTTATTTATCTAAAATATATCTATGTATCTTGCAATCTTATTTTATATTATTAACTATCATGTTTCATCTTCTCCCCCTTATTGCTTTTGTGGTTTTCCAATGTTGGTTTTTAAACACTTCCCAATCCTCTAGCTTCCCACTGATCTTCACCACATTGTATCTGTTTTTTGTTTTGCCTTTATGTTGTCTCTGACCTTCCTCATCAGCTATGTTTGCCTCATTCTCCCCTTAGTATGTTTCTTCTTCCTCGGGCTGAATTTCTGCTGTGCCTCCCAAAATACCGCCAGAAACTCCTTCCATTGCTGCTCCACCACCTTCCTTGCTAGGTTCCCTTTCCAGTCAGCTCTAGCCAGCTCCTCCCTTGTTTCTTTGGAGTTAGCATCACTCAGTTGTAATGCCAGTACATCTTAATCCAGCTGCTTCTACTCAAACTGCAGGGTGTGTTCTATCATATTATAGTCACTGCCCCCCTCGAGATTTCTTCATCTTCAGCTCTCCAATCAAGCTGGCCTCATTGCACATCACTAAATCCAGAATTACTTGTTCCCAGTGGGCTATACCACTGGCTGCTGCAAAATGAAACTTCATAGAATTTCCATGAATTCCATTAATCAGTTGCCAACCTGGTTTTTCCAATCCACCTGCAAATTGAAGTCCTTCATGTTCATTGTAATAGTGCTTTTCTTACATGCCTTTTCTACCTCCCAATTTGTTTTCTTCTCCACATCCTAACCACTGCTTGGAGGCCTGTACGCAACTCTCATCAAGGACTATTCTCCTTTGCAGTTCATAAACTCTACCCACACAGATTTCACACTTTGAGTCTATATCCCTTCTTGCTATCGATTTATTTTCATTTCTTACTAACAAGGTAACCCTGCCCCATTTGCCCATCGATAGGGCATATATCCTTGGACATTTGGTTCCCAGCCCTGATCCCCTTGTAGCCGTGTCTCCTGTAAAACACACAACATTGTACCTGCCAATTTCAATCTGCTTTAAAAGCTCAGTTACCTCATTTCATAATGCTGTACTTTATTGACCAGCTTAAAATGGAATTGATAGATGTTAATGATATGAAGTACAGCCTACCTAGTTTCATTATTTTGAAGCATTGCAATGACCAAGCACCATTCTCATAAGAGGAATTTTCATGCTTCATTTCCAAAGTAAGCATAGTAAAGTTCTTAAGTTCTCTGCCTGCAGGCAGACCCTGGTGATTATTCACCAATTGACAACCACATACACAGAATTTCAATATGGGTAAGAGGCAAGCCACCAATCTAACTCAGTCAGATGGAGATCAAACCCATTGTTGCCAAGCTCTCACCATCTAACCAACTCAGTTAACTATCCTCCATAGGCTCAGTAAGGCAAGGTATTAAAAAAAAATGCTTCTGTGGAATTTTCAATTTTTGATTGTGTTCCTGTAAATATAATTTACTTTTTTCATGCAATTTACAATGCCAGGGTAAATTTGCTGAGTTCGGTGTGGGGTTTGTCACTGGGCTAGACTCATCCTTTTCTGTGTTATGTTTGCTATGTTCTTTATGTCATGATAATAAAGCACAATGTGATCAGTACATCTTTAGTACTACATGCAGTCAAAGTCCATAATTTGACAAGCAAAATTCGATGTTTGTTATGGTTTCCATTGGTTGCAATAGCAGCAGAGACCAAGAGAATGTAGAATATAGACGAGGATGATGGTTTCCAGAGCAACCAGAGTGCAAGATTCAGCCATGTGGTATGGGTGGAACAACATCATCTTTTTCTTTTATCTTGGCTTTGTTTACTGATGTAAGCCGTCTGTTCAGGGTTGACTTACAGTTCTGCTCTTTGATAATCGGTGTTCCATGTAGCTGTGAAGATAAATGCAGCCTTCAATTTCTATCTTAAAAACACTTTCCAGGCAACATCTTTGATGGTAAAATTAGGTTTTATGTTTGGACAGATTGGAAGGGGCCTAAAGAGTCCAAGATCACTCTGTCAGTCTTTCTGTTGTGCGTAGGGGTATTAATGTGAATACCCCTATGCACAACACATTCATGTTTGTTGAAAACATGAATGTGTTCAACAAACAATTCATGTTTTCATGTTACAAAATTTGTTTAGTTGCACCAGTCTGTTTGTGAAGTAAGGTATCTCAGTGGAAAGGTAGAAAATCAAAAATGTTGACCAAACATATTCCGAGTGCTTTTGGAGGTCTGGCAACTTCTGTGGAGAGAAAAAGCAAAGTTAAAGTTTCAGGTCCAGTGACACTTCTTCAGAACTAAGTGTAGCTAGGAGTGTATATCCCAACTTTTCCCTAGCTACAATTTGTTCTGAAGATGGGTCACTGGACCTGAAGCGTTAACTCTGCTTTCTCTCACTGCCAGACCTGTTAATTTTTGCCCGTAGTTTCTGATATTTTTAACGCTTCTTCAATGGTGGTCGTCTGCTATGAAACAAACAGAAAATTAAATTGGAATGACTGACCAAAAGCTTCAAAACAAAGTGTCCTCTAAAAGCTGTTGGGCTTATAATCGGGGCTGTGCCTCATGTATGATCCGTGAACAACCAGCAGAAACAAATTGTATTAGTGTACCGTCTTTCAAGACCTCAGGATGTTCCAAAGACACTATAGGAGAAAGTGAGGACTGCAGATGCTGGAGTACCAGAGTTGAAAAATGTGGTGCTGGTAAAACACAGCAGGCCAGGCAGCATCCAAGGAGCAGGAGAATCGACATTTCTGGCATAAGCCCTTCTTCAGAAATGAGGCTGGTGTGCCAAGCGGGCTCGTCAGGTCCACACCCCCCACCAACCCAACCTCCACTCCCGGCACCTTCCCCTGCAACCGCAAGAAATGCAAAACTTGCGCCCATACCTCCCCCCTCACCTCTCTGCAAGGCCCCAATGGATCCTTCTATATCCGTCGCAAATTCACCTGCACCTCCACACACATCATTTACTGCATCCGCTGCACCCGATGTGGTCACCTCTACATTGGGGAGACAGGCTGCCTACTTGCGGAATGTTTCAGGGAACACCTCTTGGACACCCGGAATAGGGCCAGTCAAAGACAGAAATGGGAAATTGAGTCTGGACCCTGTAGAGATTGGAGAGCTGCGACATGAACATTTCTTATCGTTGTTCACTCACGAAAAGTAGAACATTGTGGAAGAAAAGAATGAGTGACGAGATATGAGACTAGAAATGGTCACGGTTATTTACACACAGGTGTTATCAATTCGAGAAGGAGTGAAAGTAGATATTTAAGTCATCATTGTCTACGGGTTTAGTACCTGAGAACAGGAGGATTGCAAATGTTGTTCCCTTGTTTAAGGAGGGCAGCAGAGATGACCCAGGTAATTATAGACCAGTGAGCCTTACTTCTGTTGTAGGAAAGGTTTTGGAACTCTTATGAGAGATAAGATTTATAATCATCGAGCAACCAACAAATTGATGTCATTCTCCTGTTACTTTGATGCTGCCTGCCCTGCTGCGCTTTTCTCGCAACACATTTATCTTCTGCCTCGGAACCCTCCAACCACAAGGGATGAATGAAGATTTCTCCAGCTTTCTCATTTCCCCTCACCCCACCATTTCTCAGTCCCAACCCTCAGACTCAGCACCGCCTTCTTGACCTGCAATCTTCTTTCCGACCACTCCGCCACCACCCCCTCTGCGGCCTATCACCCTCACCCTCACCTCCTTCCACCTATCGTATTCCCAGCGCCCCTCCCCCAAATTCCCTCCTTCCTACCTTTTATCTCAGCCCGCTTGGCACACCAGCCTCATTCCTGAAGAAGGGCTTATGCCTGAAATTCTCCTGCTCCCCAAAGACACTATAGCCAATTAAATATGTTTCCAATATAGTTACATTTGTGCTGTAGTATATGTGTGAGGCAATTTGTTCTGAGAGTCTTCTCAAAATTTATCAAATTATCTATGTGAGGAATAAATGTTGGCCAAGGCACTGAGAGATGCCATTGTTCTTTGAATAGATTTTGTTTTTACATACACCTGAAAGTTCATGTTGAAGTTTAATGAACATACGAGTTAGGAACAGGAGTAGGCCATTCAGCTTCCAGAGCCTGTTCTGCCATTGTATTTAAAATTAAGGCTGATCTGATAGTTGCCTCAACTTCACATTCCAAACAACCCATGACTTTCAAGTTAAAGGAGAGTGCGTTAATATTTAGCCAAGTAGTTTTTGTGTAACTTGTCTGAACAGTATATCTAAGATCCCTTTACTTGGGATGTTCAAAGGAACAAGGACAACTAGTGAAAGGTTATAAACATGCCTAGAAGGTACAATACGTATTCTTGGAGGTAATTTGGATGTTTGACCCAGGAAAATGTTAATATTTGACATTTTAGTTGTTGGTGTTACTGTACTTCAAACTTTATAATGAACATATGCATTACATTTTGTTTACTTAGAAAGGGCTGAAAATGTGTTGCTGGAAAAGCACAGCAGGTCAGGCAGCATCCAAGGAACAGGAGAATCGACGTTTCGGGCATAAGCCCTTCTTCAGGAATGAGGAAAGTGTGTCCAGCAAGCTAAGATAAAAGGTAGGGAGGAGGGACTTGGGGGAGGGGCTTTGGAAATGCGATAGGCTCCAACCGTCGTGTTGCTATGGTCTGGCGATGGAGGAGTCCAAGGACCTGCATGTCCTTGGTGGAGTGGGAGGGGGAGTTAAAGTGTTGGGCTACGGGGTGGTTGGGTTGGTTGGTCCGGGTGTCCCAGAGGTGTTCTCTGAAACGTTCCGCAAGTAGGCGGCAAGTCTCCCCAATATAGAGGAGGCCACATCGGGTGCAGCGGATGCAATAGATGATGTGTGTGGAGGTGCAGGTGAATTTGTGGCGGATATGGAAGTGTCCCTTGGGGCCTTGGAGAGAAGTAAAGGGGGAGGTGTGGGCGCAAGTTTTGCATTTCTTGCGGTTGCAGGGGAAGGTGTCGAGAGTGGAGGCTGGGTTGGTGGGGGGTGTGGACCTGATGAGGCTCTGATCTCCAGGATCTGCAGCCCTCACTTTCTCTCTTTACTTAGAAAGGGACAGTTATAGATTGTCTTGCAAACAACCTTTTTGTATTTGGGAATGAATTATTGTCTCAATTAAATCACTTTCTTTAAAATAAATCCAATTATGAACATGGAAATTGTACTGAGTCTTTATTGAGTGTCAGATCAGATGGGGGCTATACATTTTGTATTCCAAAACATTCCATTCAATAGTGCACTTTTAGAAAATAGCAGGAACATTTTCATGTATAATATTGATGCATTCCGAACAAATGTAAACGGTTTTGTGCTTCACAGTTATATTTTTATTCTGATTAAAAGCAAAACAAAGACAATCTGACTTTGCATCTTGGAAGATTTTCTCCAACAATTTCCCCTCCATAGTCAACACCCCATCCAAAGTGCTAACCCTGATTTATCCTAAAACAACCTTAGCTACTTTCTTATTCGGTCCAGAACATCAACCTCTGCTTTCCTCTCATTTTTCTGCGGATTACTTCTCCAAGTTTTTTTCATTCTTCATTTCCCCCCACCTCTATCTCTGCTTCCATTACTCCTTTTCCTCTTTTCTTTATTCTTTTCCTACCTGTAATATGTGACTATTTGTGCCTTATATTTGTTAGAAGTGATTCCAGCTCCTGAGTACTTGGGCTATGAATTCCTGTTCTCAGGAATCAGGTCAGGAATTTACACTTCCCACATGGCAGCACTTGCAGTTATCATTGTCTGCAGCCGCAGTAGGGACACTGATCAGATTAGTGCTGAAGGGAAGTGCTTCGTGCCAGTTGATTTTTCTTATATCTGAGGATATGCATACCAGATCATCCAAATGTTAATTATCCCATGCCCATGCACAAAGCAGTTAATTTTGCAAAGTCATTTTAACACTGCGAATAGGATTGTGACATTTTGTTTGTGCATTGAAACTTTGAAATCTGATTAACAAGTTTTAAGTCCATGATTTTAAAAGAGAGAGCTTACACATAGCAATTCATTTATTAAATTCTTTACATTACTACAGTGAAGATATATGAGGAAAATTATTTGCAGTAAAAATATATTTCTGAAGGTATTGGTTGCCAGAATTGGTCATTCTGATAATAAGCTATGATTTCAGACAGCAGTAGTTATTATAACAGTTTTCATTGTTGTATTCCTCATTCAGAAAACAATTACTTTATTCTTTATATTTTCACTTAATTCGTTTTCATAGTGAAAAATTTGTTCAAAGGGCAGAATAGCAAAATGCTACTACTTGTGCTTGAAGCAATGAACCCGAGACAGCAGAACTCCGTGGTTTTGTTTGGGTGTGCACTGGACCGTTTCGGTCCAATTGCTGTGCCCACCAATATTATCATCATCTTGGTCACCATGTGTAGAAAACTTTTGGCTCAGACTTAATTATACTGCTCAGACTACAATTATTGAGACCCTTGCATAGACACCCACAATGCTGAGTAAATATAGTTCACATTTAACATAACTTTGGTTGTCTCATGTCATGACTAACGTTTGTGTAGAATCTAAAGTCAACATTATGGCAAAATAAATTGGTGTGTTAGTTCTCTTCGATTTTCTTTTTCCTGATTGCCATTTGTGAAAAAATTGAAATTTGTAGCTGTAAAGATCCAGAGCTCAGAGACGTACAATTCAGGCCAACGCATCTGTGCCAGTCAAAAACAGGCATCCTAACAATGCTAATCGCGTTTTCTAGCACTTGGCAAATGCTCCTTATATGCCTTGGTATTGCAAGTGCATATCTAAATGCTTTTTCAAATGTTGCACAGGTTTCTGCCTCTATCACCCTCACAGGATGCGAGTTCCAGATTTCCAAGGCTCTATGTGTCAAGGTTTTCCTTTCACTCCTGACTTGTGCCTTTTAGAGACTTTGGTAAAACAGAAAGTTAGTTCATCTCCATAGAATTGCTAGTCTCTTACCTGTTCTTGTTGAGGCATGATTCATATGGCTAGTCCAGTTTCTGGTCTGCGATAGCCTCTAGAATGTGGATAGTATGGGATTAGGCAATGGTATTGCAATTGAAGCTCAAAAGGAGTGGTTAGATTTTCTCTTGTTGAAGATGATCATTGTTAGGCAGTGGTGTGGCATGAATTTTAGCTTGTTACTAATCATCACAATCCTGGTTATTGTTCCGGTCTTGTTACATATAGACACAGGCTGCTTTACTATCTGATAAGTTGCAAATGGGACTAAATACTATGTAATCATCAACAAATATCCACAATTCTGACTTTATGATAGAGGAAAGATAAAGGATCTAAAGGTGGTTTTGCCTATGACACTACATTGAGAAAATCCTACCGAGGTGGCTTGGAGCTGAGTTGATTAAGTTCCAATAACCATAAGCATCTTCCTTCATGTCAGGTTGAACTCGAACTAAAATGGAATGTTCCCCTTGATTCCATTTGACTTCCATTTTACGAAGGCTCTTTGATACTGTACATGATCAAATGCAGCTTTGTTGTCAATGGGAGTAAATCACATTTTGCATCTCATTTCAACCAAAGCTGTAACAAGGTCAGGAACCAAGTGGCACTGGCAGAACCCAACTGAGTGTTAGTGAGCAGATTTATTTTTTTGCAAGTACTGCTAGATAATATTGTCAACTTTCCATTCCATACTTTGCTAATGATGAAGATAGATCAATATGGTAGTAATTGACCAGGTTGGGTTTGTCCTTCCCATATAAATTGTGCAAAGGACAAACAAAGATGTGATTTTCAGAAGTGCAACCCACAACTTTAATTGTGGACTCTCTCTATACAGGTAATACATTTGCATTATTGAAAGAGGCAAAGGTCCCTACTGAAGACCACGACAGACCATGCTTCGTCACTATATTCCTATCATTTCAAATGCCCTAGAGACTTATGATGTCTGCTTTCTATCCATCCTGAAATCTCCAAAGAAAGATTGAGTAGAATAAGCCTATATTTTCTGGATTTTTTTAAAAAATGAGCAATTATCTCATTGAAACTTCAAGAATTCTTAGCACCTACCTTGCCAAACAGCCTGAGATATTGCGCTCCTTGGCAAGAAAGTCTAAGACTATCTATTCTCAGGTGTAGGGAATAGTCAGTTTATACCGAGTTGAGAGGAAATTTCTTCAAAGTGCTGTGTTAACAGAATTCATAGATTTTTGGGCACTAATGCAATCAAAGCATATGGGGATCAGACAATAAACTAAAGTTGTTATTGAAGTTCAGCCATGATTTGTTTGAATGGTTAAACAGATTCAGTAGGCTGAATTGCTTCTTGTATTTCTTACCGATATAGAAGCATGGGAAAGCTTTTAATTGTGTATTGAATCTTAATTGTATGACTGGGTATAATTTGGATGGGAGATAGTGAGCTGTCCCATGTATGAAGGGTAAACATGGGCAATCTTTTCATGGAAAAAGTCAATATGCTACATTTTGTGACTTGATTTTTATCTGATATGTGACACTGTTGCTCAGATTCTTAAAGTGTGCCACCTTCCCTCGTACATGTTTCCAAGTAATTTAAACACGGTAAGTCTGACCTATTTGTCTCTTGCCAGGCGTGGCAGGCTACAGTCCTGTTGGGTGTGTGGCTTCTTGCTCCCATGTCATGAGGCAGCAGTTGAGTGGAGATTAGCTTGTCAGGCTGGAGGAAACACTCCTCTGCATAACAATTGGTGCTGTCAAGGCCCTTTTCAGCTCCTTTTCCATTCTGTGTTTTCTGAGGCCATGCTTTTTCTTTGTATTTAAAAAAAAATGAGTTAAGGTGGAGAGTGGATTAAGGCTTTCTTAAAAGATTTCACTAATCAACCCGGACAAAGTGAGGACTGCAGATGCTGGAGAGTCAAACGTGAAAAGGGTGGCACTGGAAAAGCACAGCAGGCCAAGCAGCATCCAAGGAGCAGAAGAGTTGACATTTCAGGCAGAAGCCCTTGCTAATGCTAGAAATGTCAACTCTTCTGCTTCTTGGATGCTGCCTGACCTGCTGTGCTTTTCCAGCTCTACCCTTTTCAACACTAAACAACCCACCCATTTTATTTCAGAAGAAGGCCATTCGGCTCATTGTGAATGCACTGACTCTCCTGAGGGTCAATGATAAATTCTTGGGCCTGTTCCCATAACCCTGCAGATTGTTTTTATTCAAATAATCCTTTAATGCCTTCTAAAATACCACAATAGAATCTGCCCCATCACATTTCCAGAGAGTGCAATCCATCTCAAAACACTTGTTGTGCAAAGACGTTTTTTTCTCTTGCATCATGTTTGCTTTCTTTACAATTCACTTTAAATCTGTGACCACTCATTCTCAATCCTTTTACAATGAATATTTTTTCCCTATCCAAACTTCTCATGATGTTGCAACCCCAACCTCATAACTGAAGTCTCAGCCCTCAAACCAATCTTGCATTCTCTCCAATGAGATCATTTCTATTATATGTTGCTCAGAACTGTACGCAATACTCCAGCTGAGGTCTAACAGGTGTTTGATGCAAGTTCAACATAATCTCCCTGCTTTTGCATGCTTTGCCCCTATTAATGAAGCCTAGGATATTATATGCTTCATTAACTGCTCTCTCCACCTGCCTGCCAATCAGTCTATGCACATGTATATTTATGTCCCTCTGTTCTTGCACCCCCTCATGAATTATCAAATTGTCCATGTTCTGTCTACCAAAATGAATCACCTCACACTTCTTCGTATTGAATTTCACCCAACATTTATCTATTAACTCTTTCAACTTGCCTATGACGTTTTTGATTTCCACACTGACCACCTCAGCGTTTATCATTTTTTATCATTTACAAAGTTGTAAATTATTCACTGCACATTTTGATTTATATCCTTAATATATTAATATTTATCAGAATTAGCAAATGTCCTAATACTAGTCGCTGGAGAACTCTACTACAAACCTTCCCTCAGCTCAAATAATATCCATCAGCCATAGATGCATTTTCTATCATTCAGCCAATCTTATGTCCACATTGGTACTGTCTCTTTTACTCCATGAATTCTAACTTTGTTGACAAATCTCTTAAATTTGTTTTATTTTTATATATTTCTCCTCCGCCCCCCCATTCAAATTACAACCACTCCCATCTCCATCCCAGCAGTTATTTGGGGTTGAAATTCTCCCCTTGTCCTTCAGAAAGGCTGACAAATATTTCAAAACTTTTTCTGCCTTTCTAAATCAGGCAAACCCAAATTTCAAATCTGCAGTCTGAATTCTAATTTAGCTACACATTCATTTCAAGAGTACACTGCAATTACATCTTGTATCATGTCAGTTCCTCTAATCTATTTCATGTGGTATTATGTTCATGACATTATAAACTGGGGCATCTCTGACTTGACATGCATGGCAGCTCAGGATTCTAGCAGAGTGCTGTCCTCCCTACTTTTGCAAGTGCACAACCATTAAATGTCTTGACAAAGTTCAGTTTCAAGGAGATGTCCGCCTTTCTAAATTGTATGCTTGATTTGTATTAAAATGATAGTAATGATTCACACTAGATTGGTGTTTTACATGAGCCTCATTGAATGGTATTTTCAGGATAAGATTGAACTTCTGTATTTTGTACTCAACAGATATCAGAAGATTTTAACTCGTAACATATTTTGTTTTTAATTATTATAGTGATCTAAGAAGTTTATTCATAGCACAAAGTATACTTATGTGTTGATAACACATCTTTTATCACTTAACAGTATAATGTTACTCATATTCATCTCTTTACATAAATCCATATTCTGTCTTCCATTCTCATCATTAATCACTGCTGGCTAATTGTTTTCTTCCTCTTGTTTGTTATGCCATCTGGTTCATATCTTGTGTGTCTTTGCATTGCCATGTTGGATTGTAGTTTGCAGATTCTCTGAGTGATGCAGTTTGTCTTTGAATTGGTGGCTTCTGCTTATGAATGTTGTTGACTGGCTTGTGATAAAAGTCCACCTTGATGTTGAGCATTACCAGTGAACTTAAATGGATGTAGCTTGTGCCTTCATTCAGGCATTTTTCAAAGCTACTAGGAAAGCAGTCCACATCTTGTTTGTATTAGACTATACTTCTAACTTTATGATGTGGAGTGCTGAATAATATATTCCACACTTGTGACTGCTTACACTTGCCATTGATGTAAAACACACACAGACAGCTGCAAAACAATGACTCAGAAAGCACCTTTTGCATTCTTAGGATGAATTAAAGCATTTTGCAGCCAATTAAACACCGTTGCCAAGTAGATAAATGAAGCACCCAATTCATACATAGTTGGAAGACAAGTATTGCTGGATTGGCCTAGCACCTCTTCAAATCATGCAACAGTTCAATTGTTCATCAAATACATCATACTTTTGCTACCACAGTTTGACATGGCCTTTAATTTTGTGTAAAATGCAACATGCAAGCTTCTTTCAGATGTCAGAAACACATTCAAACAAAAAACTTAACCCCTGGATTTTTGCCAAGTATAAAGATTCTTTAAAAGTGGTGGACAGGTCTGAATCCTAGTTCTCAACCCCATTCCTGGGATTTCTGTTATTTCATCCTTTTTTTTTAAGGGTGCAAACTGGTTTGAGTTTGCAAGCCCACACCTAGTATTCGTGACTCCCGCTGTGGAGGTGAACATGTCCTGTTCCTCTGCAGTTTTCATGGAGTCGAGCCAGCTTTCTAAAGAATCGTGAATGGTACCTGAAGGAGATGAGGCTGAGAGCTTTGGCATATGTTACTGTATTGGAAAACCAGAGATCCAGCTCTGCCTCTGATTTCAACTGACAATTTCACAAAGTTTGTTTACAAAAGATTGAGAGGTCCAAGTGCTTGCAGTTTATGCTATTGATACTTTAAAGAGCCTTATGATTGACATTTTTATCCTTTGGTTGTAATAGGGCATTTTAAAAAACTTATTGTAAAATAGTGAAAGGATGTTTAAAGCAAAACTTAATTTTTAACATATTCTATTGTCAGTGTAGAGTTCGTTGCTTCTACAATATGTGAAAGAGCATGAATGCGCCATAGCCTAACATGAAAGGTCTTGGGAGGCTGCATGTCTTGCATGACAATGCATGAATGGGAGTGTGAGAGTTTGAGGACTAGCGGACCTTTTTTCATTTATTTTATTTGAGAGTCCTTCAACACCGGAATTGGCCTTGTGAACAACCTGCCTGAGCATGAGGCAGCTCCTATGGCTGTCACTGAGCCCTTTACCAGATCAGCCGCCCACTTGGACCTTTCACTTGCATCAGACATTGAAAACTATGTCTTTCCTATCACCTCCTTCTGAGGGAGAGTAGGCTGAGCCATGAATACCTCAAGAATGAAAATCCAGGTTGTGAAGTGGAACTTTTTTTATTTTTGATTCAAGGTCATGAATTACTACTGAGTTGGCCATTTCCTTCAGTTGGTCTGGATTATTGGAATATATGTTAACATTTGGGTAGAATTCCACATGGTGTACTCTGAAAAAGCAGGAGCTCAACTTCAGAAACATAGCCGAAGCAGAAAATGCAGTGATAAAAGCAAATGTTTCCAAATTTACCATGAATATGATATATTTTCCAAGTGTTTAGTGCAGAAATAAATAATAAATTATTTTGTAAAGTCAAAGGTAAGTAACAACATAGAAAAATCACAGGTGGTCTCTGGTGTGAGGAGAGTTATATATATTTTAAGTCCAGATCCCAGTTGACTCTGTCAGTTTAAATATGGCTTTGTTTGAGCCACATCCTTTGTTCAATCCAAGCAATTTCTGGAAGTTCCCTCATTCCTCAGTCTGACTGCTGATTAGCATCTTTTAGGGCCCAACTGTTCTGGATCCCTAATGTTTTAAGATCCATTTCTCACGGCATGGGTGTCCATTATGAATATAATGTCAAACGAGGAGGTTCCAGATAACATTTAATTTCTCAAACCCAGTGAAGTCTCACTAACATAAGCAAAAAGACTATTTTTATGAAACTGTCCATATTCTATTAAAGGACTAAATGACCAAATTGTGAGATGAATGCAGTTTTCAAAAGACTATATATTTGTCGTAGATAACATTAGAAAGGTTGTCGAAACATTGGTGTCCTGTAAACATTCTCACTGTAAAACCTGGTCCTTTTCACTTTATACTGAAGAAGCCCCTACTTTGCTTGACTCTTACTGAAAGAGCCAGTCAATTCAAATACCTTTGAAAAGACAGATAGACAAGAAAGGCAGGCAAAGTGATAAAATAGCCTGACAGTAATTTTTGGAGGCAAGGCCTGGGAGCATTAGACACCAAAAGCAAAAGAGGCTATGGGAAGTATGGGACGTACACTTTCAGCATGTTCCAACCCACTCGCACTGGTAACAGTTATCCTGTAAATGCCACAGACAGCTTGAAATCATTAACCTTTAAGAAAAAGCAATAACTTTACATGATCATAAGAACAATGAAAAATTACTACAAATGTGGAGAGTGAGCTCATTCCAGTAAAGCATTCCTTTTTTTTATGATTTCAGATTTTTACACTATTCTCACATGGGTGACGACCTGTCTGCATAATCCTGGGAATGTGTCGCATTCTTCCCATTCTTTTGCATTGTAATTCATATAAAATATACATCATAAGTACTTAACTGGCTCGTAAAGTGTTTTGACAGATGAAAGTCACCACGTACTTTCTTGAAAGTGAATGCCTTATGGAATGGCAACATGTTGAAAAAATCAACTAATCGAGACGTAACTTGAAAATGGAACAGAAAGCACACAGCAGCCATTCAATAAATCATAATTTGGTTGATTACAGTTGCTTTACGTGGAAACAAATTCATAAGTCAGCTAAAGTAGTCATTACAGTCCCAAAGAGTATCTTCAACAGGGTACTTCCAGGAACCGTGCAGCTTCAGGGAATCAGAAGGGGAAAAAAATACACCATTCATTCTAATCCTTCTAGGTATGGAATAATGGGAGTGTGGGTTGTACTAAATGTTCCAAGAGCACAGCATATTTTGTGAACATTGCTTGTTCAAATCATAAACATACCTATACTTTGGAACAATAGAGTTATGGCCATATTTCCTCAGAGTGAATTCCTGACCTCTGATTTTAGGAAGAGATGCCTGAAGAGATTCCTCATGGAAATACAGTCTTCAAAGGAGACCAAAACTGGACAAAGTACTCCAGATCGAGAGTGTGTGCTGGAAAAGCACAGCCGGTCAGGCAGCATCTGAGGAGCGGGAGAATCGACATTTTGAGCATAAGCCCTTCATCAGCCATTCCTGATGAAGGGCTTATGCCCAAATCATCAATTCCCCTGCTCCTCGGATGCTGCCTGACCTGCTGTGCTTTTTCAGCACCACACTCTTGACTCTAATCTCCAGCATTTGCAGTCCTCACTTTCTCCTAAAGTACTTCAGGTGCAGTCTTATGAGGATGTATGCAGTTACAATGATACCTCTTTACTCCATCACTCAAATTCGTTTGCAGTGAAGGCCAGTTTATCATTTGCTTTCCTAATAGTTTGCTGCACTTTATGTGATAGCTTTTAGTGACTCACGAACGAGGACAAATTCCTTACATTCATCTAAACACATCCAGATTTTTGGACAGAAATGCGATCTCTTTTATACACATAAAATTATTATTTATTCGAGCCACTTGAATCTAAACTTCAGCAAGTGGAGGTTTAGCTTCACTTAGTTGACAGCACCATCGTTTCTGATCAGAAGATTGTGTGTTCAAGTTCGATGCTGATCCTAAGCACATCATCACAGTTAATCCTTCAGTATTGAGAAAAGAGCTGAATTTTTTTATTTTATGGATGGTTTTCTGATCATTTGTTCATTAGTTTGGCCACCTTATTTTGTCTCAGTTGACTGTTATGTTAGTCTGTGTGAGTGTTGATGGTGCCTCAAACTGCCAATAAAATGGATTTGTACAGTCTGAGCATATAAGGTGCTAAATAAATGCATTTGTTCTTTCATTTGGTTCTATGCTATTCTTTTTCAAAAAAAACTCTGAAAGCAATATTTTGAAAATCCCTGTGGCACCACCTTTCCTTTGCAGATTATAACAGTGTAAATGAAGCTAAAAGCCAGTGAGGGATTTTCCAATATAGCAGGAAACCACAGAACTTAGAGGACATATAGTATCATACCAAGAATAATTCATTCCTTCCTTAATGATAAACATTTGATTCATTTTAACGTTTATACAGTTGCCAAGGACAAGCAATGCCTCAGGCTTGGGGCTTGTCACTTAAATATACTGTTTCAGTATGATAACTGGTTTGCAAATAAAAGATTGCATTCAGTGAATCTTACAGAAGAATCCTCTGCATCTATTGTTCTGGTTAAAATCCAACAACATGTTATTCACGTTGTCGTTCATCATAAGGTCAGCAAACCCTTGCATAACATTGTTTTACTTTAAAATCATTAATAAAGTCATGTCAAAATATTCATTTCAGGTTGCAAGTTTCACTTGAAAGTCATTGATTGTAGATGTCCTGTTCTGAGGCCTGCTTACACACACGATGTTTTCCTCAGTGCTTCCACTCCAGGTGTCAGAGCTGAACTCTTTCCCCTCATGAAACCAGTTCCTGTTCCCACCTCATATCTTTACTCTTAAAGTCTCCAGTGTCTGTTGTGACCATCAGGGACGATAGCCATTGCTGCCAGTCTGATTCCTGGCCTTGTGTCTGCTCTGGTTTCTGGATAGTTCTTCCTGTTCCTTTCCTCTCCTCCTGTTCTTCTCCCGCTTTTCACCCTCTACTCTTACCTTTAAAAATTTCCATTGCACGCTACCATCACTGCTGCTTATAGATGATGTGCCTTTACTAGTTGCTGTCTGCTGTTTGTGCTCGAACTGAACTCTATCTAGCTATCTAGTGGCAGATGTTATTTACCTGCACTGACCAACTTCTGCCACTAGATGGAGGCTGGTCAACATAAAACTATAGTAGGTGAGTTCAATTTTTTAAACATTCATTTTAATAATTTGAATTATTAAATTTGAAACTTTATTTAATGGAAGAATGTTTTATAGGAATGTGCAGCATTTTAATTTACATGTTTGATGGGGTTTTTTGCTGTGACGGGTCCTAAAGCACCTAACTGTACAGTGTTTAGGTGTGTAAATAACAAATTATTTTGTTTTGCTAGCTATTTCAGCTAAGAATGGACCATACTGCTCATGTACTGTACAGTATTTCAATTTGTACATTGATCTGGGGTAAAAAGGATCAAAGGAACCTAAAACCAGTTTTAACATTGATTTCATTGTTTCACTCAAAGTTGTGGTTTTGAGAACGCATTTACAGATTTAAGTAAGGGATCTTGGTATTGTAAATTAATCTATCGAATCGTGGAATTCCTACAGTGTGAAACCATGTCCTTAGGCCCAACAAGTCCACTCCGACCATCTGAAGAGTAACCCACTCAAACCCATTCCCCTACCCTATTATCCTATATTTACCCCTGACTAATGCACATAACCTACACATCCCTGAACACTATGGACAATTTAGCATGGCCAATTCACCTAACCTGCATATCTTTGGATTGTGGGAGCAAACCGGAGCACCCGGAGGAAACCCACGCAGACACGGGGAGAATGTGCAAACTCCACACACAGTCGCCTGAGGCTGGAATCGAACCTGGGACCCCGGCGCTTGAGGCAGCAGTGCTAACCAAATTTGTAAGAGTCATGATGCGTGTCATTTAAATAATTACAGATTTCAAACAAATTTTAAATATTTGAATACAGCACACAGTTATGGAGCATTCCTTCTGGAAAGTTATTTTGTATCAACAGCTGAGTGCCATGCTGGTGGAATAGGCAACAGTGATCTTCCAGACTTTCTGATCATAAGTAGTAGTGGATGACTTCTTTATTGAAGTTCTGGTTCAGCCAGACTTGAAAGTTGTCAAATCTTACTGTTCTTCAGTTAATCCTTCCATTGGTGATTAGATACTTCTGTACAGATAACATCTCCCAGAAATGCAGATCATCTTTCTCTGGTTGCGATTTGCAGTCAATTTCTACATTTCCTTGTTAGCTCTTTTCTCCATCCAACTTAGCCTTAGGATCTTTCACAGAAAACACATTTTGAAGCTATTCATTTTATACTTTTCCCAATGCTCCAAACTTTACATACATGATTCATTATTGACCAGACTTCATGAGAATCTGTGAACAAAACCATCGTTAGAATGCAGCTAATTTACATTGTGTGTTTCTGCATGATATACTAAAAGGAATTGTTGGTGTGATATTTCTGACTGAATTCTGTATTATTTGCAAGTGTTTGTTGACTCGCTGACTGAGTTTTGATATGAAGTTATTATGGCTTACCAGCTGTTTTAATGAGGGATTCGGGAGTTCTGTGCTTTATTGGGTACCGCCAGAGGTTGAATTGCAAATGCTTTGTAAAATTGAATTGGCACTATCACCACTACTAATTAATATATATGCATTTAATTCACAGCTGCAGAAAAAAATTATGAGCTCTCTAGTTATTTCTAAAGTTTTCAGCTGCTACATGATGATAATCCAGCACTAATATTGAAGAACTGAACATGAAAATGTTTGGGTTTTACTTTTCTCCATTCTGCCTCTCTTTCATATTTATCAGTTTATTTTTGCTTTAAAACTTTTATAAGATGACTTTTTCATATGTGTATGGAACGAAGTGTCAGAGGAAGTAGTAGATGCAAATACAGTTACAACATTTAAAAGACATTCAGATAGGTACGTGAATAGGAAAGAATGTTGAGTGATATGTGCCAATTGGAGGCAAATGGAACTAGTTTAGATTGGGAACCCGGGGGCAATGAACAAGCTGAACCAAAGGGTCTGTTTCCATGCTGTATATGATTAATTTACAGGACTAGTTTTTCAATCAAGGGTTGGAAACCAGACAAGAAGGCTAGTTTCTGGATGCAGCATTGACACCTGCCAGTTAAAAGCTAGGATGCAGGCTTGCTGACCATTCCGGGTGAATGGTGGGTTCCTGACATTGAAAGGCCTATTCAAGCCGTTCTAGAACTTAGATACTGGTGACGAAGGGAGGCACAGAATAATGCTGTTGGTAACTTTAGAGAGATGGCAGAAATATTATCCACCAAAGCAAAACAATTATATACTGGGGAAATAGAACAGATTGGCATACCACTGAGTGATAGATGAGCAGTGACATAAGTGCAGTTAAATGAAAGAAAATTAAGTCAAAGGCAATAATGCTTCTTGTCCAGCTGGATCATATGATTAGATTAGACTAGATTCCCTACAGTGTGTAACAGGCCCTTTGGCTCAACAAGTCCATACCGACCTTCCGAAGAGTGACCCACCCAGACCCATTTCCCTCTGACTAATGCACCTAACACTATGGGCAATTTAGCATGGCCAATTCACCTGGCCTGCACATCTTTGCACCGTGGGAGGAAACCGGAGCACCCGAAGGAAACCCACGCAGACACTGGGAGAATGTGCAAACTCCACACAGACAGTTGCCCAAGATGGGAATTGAACCCGGGTCCCTGCCGCTGTGAGGCAGCAATGCTAACCACAGAGCCACCGTATCGCCCTAAATATTTTACCATAATTTTATTTTAAATATGTTAGGGGTAGGAGAACTGTTGCTACTCATATTCCTAATACAAAGATATGTGCATATAGACAAATGAATCAGGAGGAGGAGGCCATTCAGCCCCTTGTACTCTTCTGCCATTTAATAAGATCACGGCTGATCTTATTGGAACCTCAAATCCACATTCCTGTCTATCCCTGACAGGCTTTCATAATCTTGCTTAATAAGAATCTACCCACCTCTGCCCTTTAAACTATTCAAGAATTCTGTTACCACCACCTGTTCTGGAAGAGACTTCCAAATATTCATGACCTTCTAAGAGAAAAAAAAAGCTTCATTTCTGTTTAAAACTGCCATCCCCAGAGTTTTAAACAGAGACTCCTAGTACTAGATTCTCCCATAAGTGGAATTATCCTTCCCAAATCTACCCTGTCAATACCCCTCAGGATCTTCTGTGTTTCCGTCAAGTTGCCTTTTAATCTTCTAAACTTCAGCAGATGCAAGCAAAACATGTTCAATCATTTTTTCATAAGACAACCTGCTCATTCCAAGTATTAGTCCAGTAAATCTTCTCTGAACTGTCTCCAACACATTTACGTTCATCCTTAAAGAAGGTGACCAATACTGTACAAAGTACTTCAAATGAGGACTCACCAGTGCCCTGTATACTAAAGCATAACCTCATTCCCTTTGTACTCAGTTCCCATTGTAATAAATATATAACGTCCTATTACTTGACCTAATTATTTGCTATAGCTCCAAGCTAATATTTTGTGATTCATGCACAAGGACACACAGATCCCTCTTCATTTCAGAACTCTCACTATTTAATAATATGGTTAGAACTGCTGTCGCAAAGCGCCAGGGTCCTGGGTTCGATTCCACCCTCGGGTGACTGTCTGTGTGGAGTTTGCACATTCTCCCCTTGTCTACGTGGGTTTCTTCTGGATGTTCTGGTTTCCTCCCACAATCCTAAGATGTGCAGGTTAGGTGAATTGGTCGTGCTAAATTGCCCATAGTGTTCAGAGATGTGTAGGTTAGGGGCATTAGTCAGGGCTAAATATAAAGTAATAGGGTAGGGGTGGGATACTCTTCGGAGGGTCATTGTGGACATGTTGGGCTGAATGGTCTGCTTCCATACGGTAGAGGTTTGATGAGGATTTGATGAATATGCTGCTTCTTTATTTGTGTTGCCAAAATGGACAGTTTTAAGACCATAAGAAATAGGAGTAGAAGTAAGGCCATTCGGCCCATCGAGTCCACTCCGCCATTTAATCATGGCTGATAGGCTTTTCAACGTCACTCTCCCTGTATCCCTTAATTCCTTACGAGATTAAGAATTTTGCATTTTCCCACCTTATAGTCCTTTTGCTACATCTTTATTGCGCTCACTTAACATGTCAGTGTATTTTTGTATTCTCTCTGTATCCTCTTTGCAACTTACTTTCCTACCTATCTTTGTGTTGTCTGCAAATTTGGCTACCATATCTTCCAGCCCTCCATCTAAATCCTTTATATATGTTGTAAACTGGCAGGTCCCTGCAATGATCCCTGCAGCACACTTCTTAGATCATGCTAATCTGAAAAAGACCCAGTTACACCTATTGATGTGCTGGGATCGGGGTCGGTGTGCTGGGATCGGGGTCGGTGTGCTGGGATCGGGATTACCGTACTGGGGTCAGGATCACCCTGATGGGATCAGGGTCACAGTGCTGGGGTCAGGGGTCAATGTGCTGGGATCGGGGTCATCCTGCTGGGGTTGGGGTCACCGTGCTGGGGTCAGGGTCACCGTGCTGGGTCTGGGGTCACCTTGCTGGGATTGGGGTCGCCGTGCTGAGGTCAGCGTTGGTTTGCTGGGATCGGGATCAGTTGTGCTGGGGTCAGGAGCAGTTGTGCTGGGGTCAGAGTCGGTGTGCTGGATTTGACATCACCGTACAAGGATCATGGTCCCCGTGCTGGGATCAGGCTCGCTGTGCTGGGATTGGGGTCACCGTATTGTGGTCAGGTCAGTGTGCTGGATTTGGCGTCACTGCACAGGGATCAGGATCACCATGCTGGGGTTGGGTCACCGTGCTGGGGTCAGGGATCGGTGTGTTGGGGTCAGGGTCAGTTGTGCTGGGATTGGGGTTGCCGTGCTGGGGTCAGGATCAGTGTGCTGGTTTTTGGCATCACCTTACAAGAATTGGGGTCACCGTGCTGGGGTTGGTGTTGCCCTGCTGGGGTTGAGGTCAGTTTGTGGGATCCGTGTCAGTGTGTTTAGATTGGGCTGTCCCCGTGCTGGGGTCAGGGTCAGTGTGCTGGGATAGAGGTTACCTTACTGGTGTCAGGATCAGTCTGCTGGGCTCAGGGACACATTGCTTGGATCGAGGCGGTGTTGCTTTTCTCATGAGGGGTCCAGGGCAATGCTGCTGTGCTGGGACCAAGGCTGAAAGTACTGTATTACCAAAGGATGTGAAGGTAGTGGAGAAGGTGCAGGGAAGCTGTATAAGGATGATACCAGAAATATGTTAGTATTGGGTAATGACTAACAGATGAGTTACTTCTCTTTTAAATAAGGCCAACTCAGGAGTGTCCTGATGAAGATGTTTAAACTTTCTCAAGTTTTTGATGGCGTCGTTACAGAGAGAGTGTTTCCTCTGGGATGGAAGAGCATGTGAGATTGTCAGCAAGAAATCCAATAGATACTTCAGAATAACATATTAACCCAAAAAGTGGATAGAATGTTAAACTTGCTTTTATAGGGAGTGCTTGAAGGAAATAACATAGATACATTCAAAATGGAGGGAAATAGAGAATTACAATGGCAGACTTACCTGAGTAAAGTGGGGAGGAGGTTCAAGTGGGCATTAACACCCACATGGAATAGATTCTGAAACAAAAGGTAGAAATTGCGGAGAAACTCAGCCGGTCTGGCAACATTTGTTGGAAGAAAGCAAAATCGATATTTCAAGTCTGGTAACTCTTCACCAACTCCATTCTGATGAAGAGTTACCAGAGTTGAAATGTTAACTCTGCGTTCTTCCCACAGGTCTGCTGGGTTTCTGTTTGTGTTTCCGATCTCCAGCATCTGCAGTCCTTTGATTTATTTCAGATTAATTCTGTGCTATATAATCACATGAAATTGACTGTGTAGTGTTATTGAAATTACATAACATTCACCCACATTGGCGGGAGAGTGAATGTGTATTCAATCTGATTGGCTAAGACAACACAGTTGCCAGTCCTGGGACTGCTATAGAGATTACTTTGCATCTTGATTGGTTGGATGGATGTAACTCACCTTACACAAGATTGTCTCTATGCAAGTGCAAGAATAATAGCTGACTGGCACTGGTCATTTGCTTTTGCATGTAAAATCCAGTCCATGAAGTCTACAAAAATTGGAGGTAGCATTTGCTAATGAATGAAAGAAGTGATAAGTTAGCTAATCAATTTGCAGTCACACTCAATTTCTGAGATAGCTATAAACTGGTGAGATTTAATTTGACTCTTTAACTATTTAACAAGTTGAAACTATCAACAGTCAAAATTCTGGATCAAATAAGATAATTTTTCCACCACATATACAATCTCTTGTATCACGTCATAGAACATAGAACATAGAACAATACAGCACAGAACAGGCCCTTCGGCCCACGATGTTGTGCCGAACTTCTAACCTAGATTAAGTACCCATCCATGTACCTATACAAATGCCGCTTAAAGGTCGCCAATGATCCCGACTCTACCACTCCCACGGGCAGCGCATTCCATGCCCCCACCACTCTCTGGGTAAAGAACCCACCCCTGACATCTCCCCTATACCTTCCACCCTCCACCTTAAATTTATGTCCCCTTGTAACACTCTGTTGTACCCGGGGAAAAAGTTTCTGACTGTCTACTCTATCTATTCCTCTGATCATCTTATAAACCTCCATCAAGTCACCCCTCATCCTTCGCCGTTCCAACGAGAAAAGGCCGAGAACTCTCAACCTAGCCTCGTACGACTTCCTCTCCATTCCAGGCAACATCCTGGTAAACCTTCTCTGCACCCTCTCCAAAGCTTCCACATCTTTCCTAAAGTGAGGCAACCAGAACTGCACACAG
>NC_057712.1:78631715-78704196 GCF_004010195.1 Chiloscyllium plagiosum
GCACCTTTCCACAATCTGTTTCCCCATCTGTTTCTCCACATCTCTGCTGCTATTGGGGGGCCTATAGTAAACACCCCACAAGGTGACTGCACCTTTCCTATTTCTGACTTCAGCCCATACTACCTCCAGAGGCAGATCCCCCTCAAATTTCCTTTCTGCAGCCGTTATACCATTTCTAATTAGCAATGCCACCCCTCCTCCTTTTTTCCCACCCTCCCTAATTTTACTGAAACACCTGTAACCAGGAACCTCCAACAGCCATTCCTGTCCCTCATCTATCCACGTTTCCGTGATGGCCACAACATCGTAGTCCCAGGTACCGATCCACGCCTTAAGTTCACCCACCTTATTTCTGATACTCCTTGCGTTGATGTATACGCACTTGAGCCCTATACGTCAGGTATAGTTAAACTGACTGTCCTGTATACAGGTAAGACAATGTTCTTTGGCAATGTTCTAGGCAACTTTGATGGTGAATTATCATCTGTAGAACTATTATCCATTCCTGCTTGATTTTTTTGATTTCAAGACAAGTGTGTGAATTTAAGTAACGTCTTGCCAATTACATCTCTCTCCAAGATAAATATTCCTTCTTTTAATATTTAAGGTATTAACTCAGATTAGTTTTTCTTTATTTTCCCACAGTTTAATCTCACTCCTGATGCTATTCCAAGTAATTCTCAGACCATTTTGTTTTTCTCTTATTGCCATTATGAGTCATCGAGAGTCATACAGCGCAGAAACAGACCCTTCAGTACAACCAGTCCACACCGACCATGTTTCCAAACTAAACCATCTGCCTGCGCTTGACCTGTGTTCTTTCAATCCTTTCATATTCATGAACTGATCCAAATGAACCTGTAACATCTCTAATCTGGTTTAGATAGACTTGTAAATTGGAACCTGAACTTTAACAGCCACATTGATAGTGTTTGTGTGGGAAACATTGTCTAACCTTGGTCACTTTCTTTGAGGGCGCTCTTGCAGACCCCTGTGAAATTGTCTACACTCTAAAACACAGTTACAGAAACCTTGACCAGTTGCTGCTGAGAGTTCAAAGATACATTTCATGATCGCATGATGTGCACCATCTGAAAATCTGCCATGAAGAATCTTTAGACAATCATTAAATACCATCTGAAGACAGACCCAGACAGGTCTGAGATGAGGAAAATGAGTACGTGATGCCCCTTCCTCTAATTTAAATCACTGTTTGGCTAGATATGCCACTCCCCTTCTCGTTGTTTGTCATACTTTTGGTCAGCTCCCTCCATGTTATTTGTCTTCTGCTAGCCATTTGTTAAAATGAGGAGCAGGAGAAGTGAACCTCAAAATTTTGAGCTCCTTCCATGCTGCCTATTTCCCAAAATTGGGGTTCATTAGGACATTCAGATCAAACATGAACAAACCATTAACCTCACTTCAACCTGAGATAATTTACTGCAAGGCCCTCGATGTGCTAGTCTGCATTTAGAATTGTAGGACTTTTTTTAATCTGGCGCAGATGTCTTGGATGGACAAAACTGTATGAGCTCCTGGATTGAACTTCTGATTTGTCAAACAGTCCTGTTAGGGATTGAAATTTGCAACAAATCCAGGGCAAATCATTTGCTTCCCTGTTTGTTTTAAATTAAAGTCATTAATAAGTATAGGTGATTCTTGAGGTTTTCATTTGAATATCTATTAATCCAGAATACAAATTCAAATATGCAGGTCAAATAAATATAGAACGTTGCTTTAAGAGGTTAATAAAGTATATGTTGGAAGTGAAGCAGGTAATTTTAGTTTTATTTTGTGCTTTCCAGTCCCATCCCATCTTTTCTGTGCAAAACACTATGGAAGCCATTAATTAATGTAGGCCCTTTACTTCAAAGAAATTATAACCACAGTTTTAAGCACCCAAGTCAATAATTTATCTGTTGAAATTAAAAATAGCAATTTCAATTTATGATACATGAAGGTCAGCATGAGTGCTTCTCCAGGCTGCTTGCTACTTCTAATCAGTGTACAGGCCCTGCATGGCGCCCACATTTCTCTGCTAACAGTATTACTTCATTGAGGAGGGGGAAACATGTGATCCAAATGCAAACCAGGAGCCAGTCACTACCAAAATGAACTCACTGAAGGGACTTCCTGGGGGATGTTGAGTAGATGCTGCTTGATTCATTTTTTTTCTGTTGAGCAGGGGCCTATTATTGTGACATTAGTGGAGGTGTGAGGATGGGAGGTTCATACTTCTGTACACAGAAATTTTCACTTTATCTGTAAAAGCAAATACAGATAAAAACATAAAATTGATAGGAAGATGCATTCAGAGTTTTACACATATGGGCAAAATCTACATACCTGTAAAGTATCAAATTTGCTAGTCTTAAATTAACCTATTTCTAGTCAACACCATGTCTGTTGAGCTATGGTCCAGTTTCCAGAGAGATAGAAGTGATTCAACTTTAAACTTACTTTTTGGTTCATGAAAGATGAAAGTTGTATATTCCTCTAACTTGTCATTAGACAGAAAGTTTAACTATGCCCGTTGTTTTACACAGCACAAGAGCACCATCTGCTGTGTTGTTGCTACGCCATGTGAAAAGAAAGAATCGGCATTGCAACAGGTCATTCTCACTTTCTTAATCATGGTTGTGCTGCCATCTTGTGGTAACTGCTGAACTGCCAGTATTTCTGTGAAAGACAGATGACAACTGCTGTTTGTGTATCATGGTTCCCTTCATAGGATCGCTCCTGCAGCTGTGGCTATTATTTAATTTTGACAAATTGAAAATTACTGAGAAAGAATGTTGAGGATTTCTCTCTCCCTCTTGCTTGCATCGGCAAACGACAGCTCTCTAAATGATCCAGGGTATCTGATTGGCCTTTAAGTGTTAGGTGACCCACATTAATTGTGCAGTAATCCCAACCTCTTTCATGAGTTGGCCATTCCTACAAAAATTGTGTTAAATGTGTATTCCCAAAATGGTGCAGGTTCAGGACTCAGATTTATTTCCATTGTGACTATCCAATTCTAGCACCATGTGTTTATGTTTTAGTCACCATAGAGACATGAGATATATTTCTTGGAGGGTTCTCAGAACAATATTTACTCCCCGTATTCGACAAAAGATTAATTTCTTTACAAAGTTTCATGTATTTAGCTTTGCTTTGAGTTATAGAGTCATACAGCATGGAAGCAGTCCTTTCAGTCCAACCAGACCATTCCGCACATAATCCCAAACCAAATTAGTCTCACCTGCCTGCGCTTGGATCATATCCCTCCGAACATTTCTTATTTCTGTGCTCATGAATGTACTAAATGTCCTTTAAACATTGTAACTGTACCCGCATCCACGGCTTCCCCGAGAAGTTTAATCCACACACGAACCACTCTCTGAATAAAAATGATGCCCCTCCTGTCTTTTTAAAATCTTTCTCCTGTCATCTTAAAATATGTCTCCCTGTCTTGAAATCCCCAACTCTAAGGAATACACCTCTGCCATTCACCTAATAGACATTATGCAGGTTTATAAAATCATTCGGTGCATAGATAAGGTGAATAGTAGTTGTTCGGGATGTGTCTCAGTTATTCTTGTAATTTATAATTTTACAATGAATTGTTCACCACCCTGTCTGAAAACTGTTCCCTTCACATTATAAACGCAGTTGATCATGTCATGAGTCAATCAATCTCAGCATGAATGGGCTTTGCTTCCAGAGCACTGTGTAACTCATAAATGTTTAGAACTGTTCAGTATGTTCACCAAACTCTTTGCTGTCCTGTTAAATCTTTTTCAACATTTAACGCTTGCTTTCATTGATATCAAAACCTTACCACTATGCCAAGGCAGCATAGATTCAACTACAGTACCAATCACATACCTTTAAAAAAACACCATAGCTGTTAACACTCATTGAATATGTAAAGAAGTACAGTATTATACCTCATTAAAACAGCATGTTTCATAAATGCACAGTAGAGTTCTGCTTCAGTAAAACAGCTGTTCTCTGTACACAGGAGTGTTGTGTGAATAGTGCTGTATAACAGAATGGTTATTAATAAAGAAGCAATATACTTCAGTGAAGCAGAACTGGAATACATGAAGAGCTTGTACTTCTGTAAGCAGGACATTATAAATGAAGCAGCAAAATAAGGTATTATGAATGCAGTAGTAAACCAGTGCATTATATAAGCAAGAATATAGTGATGCAGTTAACGTGTGCTGTAGGATTTGAGAACAGTATTTCAATTATGAGACAAAGTAGGAAGCAAAATATCTAATATGGTCAGTGTGAGTTATAGCCAATTAGGCAACATAAATGAGCTGCCAATCACATGGATCAAGGCAGGAAAGGATGCCCACGACCTGACAGGCATAAGGTTCTTTTCACTTTACAAGAGGATGTGTAACACCAAATTGGTCTACAGTGAATGTGTAGTTAGTTCTGGGCCAGCTGTACTCAGGAAATTGTGGTCTACATGAAGACTAACAAGTGACCCCCTACGGTAACCACTGTTGCCACCACTGAAAGGTACATTTTAAAAAATATATTTACCCAAATATGGAGGTGGAAGGTAGAGAGAGCTTCAACCAGCTCCACTGAAGGATTAAAGATAATTATGAGCCTCCAATCAACATCTTCCATTCCTCCCACCTACAGCTTTCCTACCCTGATACACCTCAATAAATTGGTGAAGTGCATGTACAGGAATAACAAAGTTGAGGAAGGTAATGAATTCTAAATATACAGGAGTCTTATACTTCACTTTTCAAAAAAGGAGCTGCTGTAAAATTGGACTCCACTGTACCAGGAGCTTCAATGCTACTGGTACCAGCTGTTTAGTACCAAATGGTATTTGTACCATTCCCACTGAATGTCTGTATGGTCTGTGCTGAATGCCATCTTGGCCAGGCCATTAATGTAGGTACTGGAAGGATGCAGGTTAGATAAGTTATGATGTCCATCACAAATTTGATACTGCACTGCTATTTTGGACTTTGCCACTCTGGTTAGAGATATTTTCTAACTAACCTGTTCAACCAGTGTTATCACCTGCCTTTGGAGCAGATGAGACTTAAACTCAGCTCCCAGTTCCCACAGATACTACCACTGCACCACAAGAGTCCCTTTTGCCATTGGGATGAACAGCTTTTCTGGGCTGCACACAGGTGAACTTGTATTCAGTAACACAGGAACCAGTGTCATTTTAAGGGATCATCAACTGATCACTTTCACCGGATTCTTACTTCTTGAATTTGTGGAAATTCTGGGTTTTTAAGGAGTTGTTTACAGTTGGTGTGGTAATGGTGCTGCATGTGGAGATAATCTTGAGGTGTGACCAGCAGGATTCCATGCACAAAATCTGCTCCAAGCCATGAACAGGGGTGCCAAAGTAGCAGAGCATCCCTTGGGCTATCACCTATGAGGGTGAAGATACCGCAGTTAAGAAGGCAAACTGCTCACTTCTCTCACAAGCCTCACTGTTATGAGAACATCATCAAACAGACCAGTGAAGTGTAGCAGAATGATTTTGCTGCTTGGATCTCTGAAGGGGACCTCCATGACTCAGCAGAATGGATGCTTCCCCGAATCACAGCGATCTGCCATACCCTCCCAACATTGTCTTCACCAGGATTACAACCAAGGATGTGGTAAGAACTCCAAAACAAAACAGCTGGTGCATCCTCCTTCCAGATGAGCTATCTGTAATCCCACTTTCAACTTTACTTCCTGTCAATGCATCATTGATCCACATTGTATGTCAATGACAGAACCAACCATCCCACAGTTCCAGACCATCACAGCATCCATTCCATACAAAGTTAAAAATCACACAACAACAAGTTAGTCTAACAGGTTTATTTGGAAGCACTAGCTTCTCCTTCATCAGGTGTTGCTTTTTCATCAGGTGGTTATGACGAAGGAGCAGTGCTCCAAAAGCTAGTGCTTCCAAATAAACCTGTTGGACTATAACTTGGTGTTGTGTGATTTTTAACTTTGTCCACCCCAGTCCAACACCAGCATCTCCAAATTATCCATTCCATACCAACTTTATTCAACAAATTATTAATATTCCATATAATACTGAACCAATCATCCACTCCCTTTGTTTCTGACTTTACATAGCTACCCCTGCGGCTGCAGTATGACTGTAGCTTGCATAGGAAATCACAGATGGCTTTGGAAGATGCCATCAAGTAATCTGTCTTCAGGTTACACCATTTAGACAGGCGAGGGGTGGGGGGGGGGGGCTACCAATCCGGGCTTTTTACATTCTTCCTTGTGGAATGTGAACATCAGTGGCTACCACAGCACTTGTTGCCCGTCTCTATTTGCACTTTGTGATTTATTAACTTGTCAGATTATGTCACCACATTGAGCCACATGTTGGCCATACCAGGTAAGAAAGCAGATTTCCTAATCTAAAATTACTAAACCAGATGGATTGTTACGACAATCAATAATAGTTTCATGGTCACTGTTACTGAGACTCACCTTCAATTCTATATTTTATTAATTGAATTTGAATTCCATCAGCCATGGTGGGATTTGAACTTATTTTCCATGAGCATTAGCCAGGGTCTCCGATCGCTAGTCAGAGACATAGCTACTACATTATCATCTCCCACTGGTGGAGTGGTAGAACCACTGTCACTCCCTTGAAGTTGCACATTAGCAATCCTAGTAATCACTGAGTGAACATTGCTAGACTGTGCTGTGCGACTCTGCATCTGAATGGTAGCCACAATCTGAGCTTGTTCTGAGCTTCCATTACAACACTAAAACATTGGGTGACTTCTGTTTGTACTGTAATGCAACCTGAAATATTAGCTGTCTGAAATCAGCTCACTGCACCTTCTTGAGAGCAGCTAGATAAATGCATGGCCAATCCCATGGATAAATAAAAAAAGAGCATTGTGAATGATTTTGTGAATGTTACCTTGACTTGTGCTCCAAGCTCTACATGAAGACCCTGTGCCAAGTTGTGGCTGAACTCTTTCTTCACCAAACACAGCAAGTTTTCTGGCAGATCGACTAACGCACCAAGCATTTCTGAACAGCCACTCAACAAGGCACACCAATGCACCAAGATCCTCATTGGAGTTCCCTGCAGCAGAAACCATGGGTTCAGTGAGCTGGCACCCTTACTACATTCTCCTATGCTGTGACTGCAGCTTTCAAGCTAGATAATGGACTGTCACAATTATTTTCAGTAATAAAATGTTAATCAGTTTTGGAGAACAAAACACAGGCACAGACATCTAAAATTAAAATGATTAAGGTCATTTAAATTTATGGCAATACTTTTATAATTTTAATTATTAACTGGGATAGTTTTGGTTTGTAGTTTTCTTCACTGTTCAAGCAGAGCAGTCATTTTATTTACATGTTGTGGAATTTTCTCCATTAGATTCTCAGCAAGCAATTCCAAGGACAAATGAACAGAAGTTGTTTTAACTGAAGAATCCATATAGATGCATAATTCAACCACCATATAACAGAAGATCTATTTTGAAATGTGATAGAATTGCTATACCTTATCCTTCAACGTAAGATCATCTTGAGGTGCTAAGACCATGGATGCAGCCAAACATTTTTATTCAGTGTTTCCTGGGGATCCCGTAGTAGAAAGTGCATCTGTTTTAATACTTGTAAACATCTTAAAGGCATTTTTTTTGTAGTGATCTGTGTTTTTACAGCAGTTCATTACAATGGTCTTCCGTCTGATATAATGTTGTACAACTAAAGGGGCACAGTGATGAGAGGTAAAGTACCAAATAGGAAGAAGCCAACATTAGTTTAACTATTCTCATCCGTTGAAAATCAAGAATCCTTACAGAATAGTGACAGTAATGACTATTTAACAAAAGGACTTCTAAATGGGTTCAGTGAGCTGGGCGGCACGGTGGCACAGTGGTTAGCACTGCTGCCTCACAGCGCCAGAGACCCGGGTTCAATTCCCGCCTCAGGCGACTAACTGTGTGGAGTTTGCACGTTCTCCCCGTGTCTGCGTGGGTTTCCTCCGGGTGCTCCGGTTTCCTCCCACCATCCAAAGATGTGCAGGGTCAGGTGAATTGGCCATACTAAATTGCCTATAGTGTTAGGTAAGGAGTAAATGTAGGGGTATGGGTGGGTTTCGCTTCGGTGGGTCGGTGTGGACTTGTTGGACTTGTTGTTTCCACACTGTAATCTAATCTAATCTAATCTAAATCTAAATCTAAATTTTGACACTGTACTTATAGTTGACATGATAGAAACTTTAGGTTATTTCTAAGAAAAACAAGTTGGCGCTTCCAGCTAAATTATTACTGATGCAAGTGAGTAACCTTGCAGGTTAGTAATTAATATTCTGTAACAAAGTACAAGAAGCAGGTTTGAGCTAGTAGTTCCCCCAAGGTGAATTTGTCATCTCTGTAAAACTGATACCATGTGAGAAAGTTATTTCCCAAGGAATTGCATTGTTTTTTTACATAGAATCACAGCCAAAAAACAGGCCATGCTTTCCAACAAGTCTGTGTCAGTGTTTATGTTTGATAATGGTCTCCTCCCCTCCGGTTCTTGACACATTATTGGCAATCCTTTGATTCTTTCCTCCCTCCCTGTCTTCATCTTAAATGAACTGGCACCATTTGCCTCAACTTCTGTATGTGGTAGCAAGTTCCACAGTCTAACCACATACTCGGTAAAGAAGATTCTTCTAAAAATCATTATCCTTTATTACTGACCATCTTTTATAAACGGTCAGTTGTTTTTGTACACCCCACAGGGGAGAAACATCTTCCCCAAGTCAACTATATTAATCCTTTTTATCATTTTAAACTCCTGTATTAGGTCTCAACTTTCATTTTTCTGAAGATTGGCTGGAAGTTCACAAATATCTTGCGTTTTTTCAATCTGGTGGTGAGAAGTGAATGACATGGGGTTTTTATGTGAGCTGGAAAAGTCTGAGAACTTGGGGGAAGCAAAGCAATATCCTTCTTCGTAGCCAATTTGTAAAAAGAAATATTTTACGAGCCTGTCTGTTCTCCAGCGGCCAGACATTTTGACCAAATAAAAGAAAATATTTATTTGTATGGTTTTGACTTTTTGAATGCAATCATTAGCTGCACACCGGTGAAAATTAATGTATTTTAAACTTTTGGCATTAATTCTTTGAGGGCTGCAGTAATATATACGAGTTTGTATTTTTTATTCAGAAGGGGATCAACAGTTGGACTGAGTTGTCAGGAAGTGTGGCTGAGGCTAAGACACTGAACTCACTTAAACAACTAAATGTTGGAATTGGAAGAGATGTTTTGAGTGGATGGAGGTTCCGTCCCCAACACGCCCCCCCGGAAATGAAGCTCAGGCCAGGACCTAGCATATCCTGGCCTTGGCTTGATTTCTGGCTCTTGTGTCACATTCCTGGTGGAGTGGAAAGACTTGCAGGAATCGGGGGCTGCTTTTTCCTATAAACTGTGAACTGTTTATCCGGCCCTTGGTGGTTTCTCTACAAATGTATATCTGGCATTGAAATATGCTCACAGTTTAATCATCTGTATATTTGTCACTGCATTCTGATGATGTAAACTGCGAAATGCCCAAGAAAAGTCTGATCATGCAAACGCTTCTCTCCTCCTGCCTTAGCAGCTGTTCTCTGCCAGTTCTGTTGATTCAAATGAGCCCACATTTGAAGAGATAAGCAACATACAGTACCCTGCCAATCAAAAGTTGCATTGCCAGTAGTGTCATACAGTTTAGACTTAAACTGAAGTTTTGTCCGAACATTCAGGTGAGCGCAAGCGACTCTACGATATGATTTGAACATCAACAGGAAACGTTCTCAATGTCCATGTCAATATTCTTCCTTCAACTGAAACCAAATTAAGTTGGTTTTTGTTTGTAAGTTCTTGTATGTTCTTCACTTACTTACAAAGCAAGAATGCCCATGCTTCAAAAGTAAATGTACCTGCTGTGAGAGAGCTTGGAAGCCACTATGCTAGTCCTGAATCCCTGGGTGCGATTTCCTGTTTGAACCTCTGTGCTCAGATTTCTACCAGCATTACATTCATCAACTGAAGACTCCAGTAGAATTCTGGGTGACTGTAACAATAGTATAGTTACGTTCCTGATCCTTTCAACTGCACCATCTTCTCCCATCATATCTCTTCTGTTGTCCACTTTGATGAGTCTGTCAGCGCTGGATTCCAGCATTACCTAGTCAGAGGATATAGCCAGATCAAACTTTACCAAAACCTTCTCATCCAGACTAGAGATGTCAAAGACCCATTCGAGGGTCTTTTGATTTTGTGAGCATGATCAGCAGAATTAGGATCATCATCTACCTGCAAGTTGCTGGTACACAATTCAGTGTTCTGCTATCGCAGTGGATTTCATTGATACCTATGTGCTATCAGAACACTTGTTCAGCAAACCATTTCAGATGAGCCACAATTTTTTCTAGTTAAATGTATAGAGACCCTTGCCTTTGACCTCTCTATAAAACCACCACACCCAAGAATTTCATTTCCACTTCTACTCAATGTCCCAGCTTGAACTAAACTGTTTGCAACAGCTGAGTTGCTGACTCCCATTAGTGATCTCCTCCTCCTTTCACTAGAATGTTGTGCTCTGTCTCTACTGGGTCCATTTTCTCCTCCCATCCTGGACATTTCATCAGCTTCCATTTTCCCAAAGTTCCACTGCATTCATCACTCCATCACCCGCTTCACTGTTCAACATTGGCACAGTGTGGGGTGAATATCTCAACATTAACATTTTAATCCTCCTAGTTAAGTCCAGACATTCCCAAGCTGCTGCATATGAGTCTAAACAGTTGGTATTTGATTGGGTGCAGGGTGCACTGTCCACTGTGATGAAGTCATCAGGCTTTGAGGAATGAAAACTAGGAGCTGATATGGAACAGACCTGAGGCTAGTGTGTTCCTAACAGTCTAAGTAGTAAACTCTAACTAGTTATAGTAATATAATTATTATATTAATAAATTCATAGTATACTAATAGTATATATGCCAGTGATGTCCACATCCCACAAATTAACTTTACTATATCGATACACTAATTTTAAAGTAATGTACAATACATATATATGTATGTGTATGTGTGTGAATCAGCATGATTCCTTTGGTTATACCGGAAAAGTGACTATTCCTATCCATTCTATACCACTCCAGTCTTCAATGAACTCCCCACACCCAACATATAACACAGGCCTACCCACATCTGTTTAAACTTCTCCAGTATTAAAGCCTCTCAGCTGGAGTCTCTGTTCCTTTGGTTCCTTATGTATTCCCCTCCCTTTACCCGATTGGTAGGCATGCCTTGTGCAGCTAAGGCTCAATACTTTGGAATTCCCTCCCTTAACCCTTTTTCCTCTCCATTTCCTTTATTTAAAGACCAGCTCTAAAACTCATCTCTTTCATTAAATTGTTCCCCCAACATCTCTTTTTATTAGGTGTCATTTTTCTTTTAATAATACTTTGTTGATGCAACCTGGGATATTTTTTCTGCAGTAATGATACCATATAAATGTAAGTAGTTATTTTTTTCCAGTGTATTTATGACTTTTTTCCATTATTTTCCAGCCAACAGGCTGAAAGATACATATCTCATTTATTGACATTATATTTCCAACATTTTGTACAATTTGCTCAGTGCTGCCCTGAAGATTCAACTTCCTGAGATGGGGTTAGGATATGGGTGCCACCAATTGAGGCAAGCTGACATTTGATGACAGAAAACAAATGGATTTTAAAGCAACAGAAGTGTTAAAGAGATTAAACACACGCTGATCAACCAAATGTGGCTTGTAAATCAAAGTTAGTCCAGCAAAGCAGGAATGCCAGTACAAATACCATGATCAGGAAAATGCCTCCTGTCAATTTTGTTTTCTCTCTGTTGTTTTCTTAGGCTTTAACTTCCTTCATACTCCAAACACTTAATCAAACATATGGTAAGCATTTGGTGTTGAGAGCATGAAAAGAAGTTGCTTGTCCCTTTGACTATATGACTGCTCTATAAAACTTGAATAAACTTAAACGGTGTTTTTGCAAGCTATTTGTGAAACTTACTTTCAGCATTTGTACACTAGATGTCATCTGATATCTGTTAGTCCAGTGTGGGAAAGACAAAAACCTAAACTTGCACGCAGTGTTGTTTCTGGTTTTGGCATTCTGTGAGGGAATTTGCTATCCACTGTCAAATATATGTTTTAACTTTTTCAATGTATTTCTTTTTAAAGTGTTTTGGACTCAGTAGAGCAGTTTTGATTTTTCATCCCAATGTGTGTTTGGAGCTCCCTCTGCAATAAGTTGCCTGGTCTTTATGTGACCCTACAGGTGCCATTTAAAGGGGCCAATGTACGTTATAATCAACAAGGTACATGTTTGATATATGTATTTCTCGAAATGTATAATGTGGGGGGGCAGGAGTGCTTCACCCGAGCCATGTTAAAATCAAATGAACATTATGGTCCATAATACCCTCCACACGTGCTGCTGTGACATCATCACTGCTGCCAGCCTGTCAGAGTTTGACATCTGTGTGCTCTGATATTATTTTCTGCTCCCTGTACCTCTTTCGCTCCTCCGTCTGCTACCTGAAGACTCCTGCTGGCATTGCGTAAAACTGATCTTCAAATCTTCTTTCCTGGCAGCTGCATGTCTGTGTTTATTAGGTGCATACAGTTCACTGGCTTTATGTTGATGAGGACTGATATCCTGTATGCCTTGGGCCTGTCCATTCCGGTATTTGGATTGTTTATCAGCAACATTGCATAATCACATCTGGGGGGCCACGAATTTCTGTCTCCTGATTCTCCCACATCGTGCAAGTTCCAAAGAGCTCAGGCTTGGATTGAGTTTTTGAAACAATTGGACTTGAACAATTCAGAAACTGTAAGAAGCTAAAATTAGTATAATGTCAAAAACAAAAACAGAAGTTGCTGGAAAAGGTCAGCTCAGCATCTGTGAAGAGAAATCAAAGTTAATGTTTAGGGTCCAGTGACCCTTCCTCAGAACATGAAGCGTTAACTTTGATTTCTCTTCATAGATGCTGCCAGACCTGCTGAACGTTTCCAGCAACTTCTGTTTTTTGTTTATCATTTACAGCATCTGCAGTTCTTTTGATTTTTAATTAGTATAAAGCCAATTGTCCTCCTAGGCGAGAGCAGTACCATTCTGACCAAACTCCCTTCTTCCTGCATTGTCATCTTGCAACTCAGTAGCTTCTTCCTGGAACAATATATTTAAATATTCTGGGAAAAGCACAATGAGCGTGCTAATATCTCCTTATCTGGTATTGCAAATGCAGATGCAACCTGTCAAAATACCATCTCTTGAGACAGAATAAAGCCATCTCGTTATCTCTCTGAGCAAAAAGTAACTGTCAGAATTTCATTTTTATGATTGCTTGTATCTCTAAGTAGCGCAATAAAGTACAGCAAACCTTTCATTAACTGACACCTCTGGGACCAGGAGTGTGCCAGTTGATCAAATATTCCAGATAACCAAGAGGCATGCATAACCACAGAAAACCCTAACCAAACAAAGCTTCAAGACATCAGCATCCCGCAAAAAAAACTATCTAAAAACATCAAACACCTCCTAAAATCAGTGTAAAAACACACAGTAAGTGATAGAAACATAATGTAGGGGTATACTCATCACTGTTATAATTTATGTACAGCTTTAGCACTCGGGCATCGCAGTAGATTGTGATGTTTGAGCTACATAATTTTTGTCAGTTTATCAATAGTGCCAATTGCTAAGGTGCAGGTTAAAGTTTACTGTAATGCTCTCCCACTGAATGACATCGACACCATGGCAACCATTTGGATGATGAGCTACATTGTTTCCTAACACTTCTTATTCAATGTTCAAACTGTTTTGTTTCTTCATCATTTCTTTGTCATGCATTAGGAATACTTTTAACCAGACTGTCAGCTGTCAGGAATCTTGAGTGTTCACAATCACGTGGCAAACCAGTCATCAGCAAGGTTCGGCCCAGCAAATGAAGTTTTCACCTGTTAGAAATGCTGGAACTTTTAGCTCCGTTCCAATGCTGAATCTCTGATCTCCCAGTCTTTCAGCATGCTGGAAAGCACCGCTGACTTGGACACAAGCACTGCATAAAATTGTATACCATAAATTGTAGCCTGTATGAAACCAGCTTTGCTGTACCTGTTAGCAAAAGCATTTTTGCGGGTTAATGGTATTGGCACCAGTTATAGTGTGGCTGACTTGAAGAAAAATATTTAATTCAGGACCACCATAGAGGCTGTCTCATTTGGAATGCCACAGCTCAGCCTGGGCTGGCACCACCAAATGCTTATATACTTTGGAATAATCCTTACAAATTGTCTCAAGTTAACAGCAATCCAGAGTGTAATAAATGAGAGATATACATGTTACTGCTAAGTTTCATCATGAGGAGAAAACAGAAAGTTAATTGAAATTGATGTTGATATTTCTGTGTTATCGATGGTAATAAAAGTGAGGAAAGTCAAATCAGTGTTTTGTTATTTCAGGTTATGAGTCTGATCGAAAACTCACTCTATGCTTTTCTCAAAAAAAAAGTTACAATCTGGGAGCTTTTCCTTCAGTTGAAGTGAAGTCATCGTAATTATCTGATTCCCCAGTGGCTCAGTAGAATGAATGCTTCTGCAGTCCTGTATTGAATAGTTTACAACTCAGCTAATGCAGCAGATGGCTACAACTGGCATCCCACTGCACGACAGCTGAGAGGAGAAAAATCAGTCAAAGGGCAATATGGTGTGGGAAATAGTTCTATTCAGTGCATGATCATATTTTTTTCAGAATGCTCCCTCCGTGCTTGGCTGCACTGCAAAGCCAGAATGTATTGAGCAATGCAACAATCAGGCCATGCACAACCAAGATTCCCTTTAAGGTGTGTACATATGCAACTGTACAAGAATCTGAGCATACCATCCAGATGAGATGAAAGAAGAAGCACAGAGGGAAGATTGTATCTGAGCAGTTGATTTTTTTTTTAAATCTTGGTCTAGTTATAGAAATTCTGTTATTTTCTATGAAGCTGCAATTTTGGCAGGTTGCACATCCACACAGATGCATTGATTTATTTATAACATAAAGATGCAGCATGGACTATAAAGCTGAGGAGGCCATCGCTACATATACTCCGATGCACTTCTTTGAAATTTCAATTAAAGATGGAAAGAGGGCAACTATATTGAATAAAAATTTATTTTCCAATGCAGGTGGAAGATCTGCGGGTGTGGGGAATGGTGGTGATTGAAAGAGGGAAGAGGTTTTCAACTGGACAGCAATTAGACCAAACAATACGAGGATAGCATCTGTGCTGTGGTTCCTCAAGAGGTCATAATTATTTTTTCAGTCAGACCTTACTAGTGTATTTTGAGCAGACTGTCAAATTAGACCAGGAACTTCATTCCTGAAGAAGGACTTTTGCCCAAAACGTTGATTTTCCTGCTCCTTGGATGCTGCCTGACCTGCTGTGCTTTTCCAGCACCGCTCTAATCTAGACTCTGATTTCCAGCATCTGCAGTCCTCACTTTTGCCCAGGATCCTCTGGCAGTTTACCATTCATGATTGGGGGTGAAGAGTAAAAGAAAATCATTCGCTGCTGCTTTCACAGAGTCAGAAAAGAGAAAATTAACAAATCAAACGTTTTGATGATAAGTCCCAACTCGGTGTTAACTCTTTTGTTTATTGATGCAAATAGAATCATAGAGCACGGAATCAGGCCCTTCCGTCCAACCAGTCCGTGCCGAACATAATCTCAACTAACGAATATACTCATTATTATTCTATCAGATTTCCAGCATCTGCAATGCAATACTCTTATGTTTTCAATTGTTTGGACCTTTGGAAAGACCCTGTCACAATTATATTCAAAAATAACTGAATTCTCTTCAATCTGTGATTGCGAGTGTCTCCTATTTTCCTGTTTTTCCTCGGGGATTATTTTGTTTAAACTGTACATACGGCTCTCTAATGAGTTGTGACAATGGGCATATGCTTGTTTTGGCATCATTATGTTAATGTTGTGCAAAGAGGTGCTTGCACCTGGGGCTGAATCTTATCAGAAAATGGTTCAGTGTCATTTGTGGCACACATCATGGAGGGTTCCTCAATGTGAGCCCAAGCAACTTCTCTCAATCTGTCATCCCAAGCACACCCCATTACCTATGCATCCCTATATCACTCTGCTCATCATATCCTCCTACCTACTGCAAGCTGTGATTACTGGCCTAGGTCAGGACCTCCCAGGATTCGTAGCAATGGTGCCATCTTTAACACCCAACTGTGCATCTCGTCAAGTCTGAGGCTGTCCTGCGTAGTTCATTTTATTTGGCCCAGACATATCAGATAGCGGAATATTGGCATCTCAATTTGCTGACAGGGACCTGGAGGGCACTTCTGCAAGGGAGATACATGCAGTTGCTGCTTGTCGAAATGACCTGAGATGTCCTAACTGTTGGAGGGCCAGAAGAGCAAGTGGCAAGCAATTAGATAACTGCTCTGACTTTCATTTCAATTATCACCATCTAATTTCACTGCAGTGGATGGAGAAAGGAAAACTGCATATCAGTGAGGCAAATTATGGAACAATGAGTGGGTTAATGCATACTAATGTGTACATAAAAGTCCACTCACTACTCATGAGCAAAAATCCGATGTGGCCATTCAACACTTCTTTAGAAAACAGGATGTTTTGATCTCAACAGTGGGAAGCTTCTCACTACCCATCGTCTGTGATTTCTCAGCTTTCTTCCCAATGCCCACGTCACTCAGTGGCTGGGAAGATTCTGGCTTTGGTCACTGACTTCAAACATCATAGAGAGGGAGAAAAACCATAAAACTTTCTTGTGATCTCTGAACTACACTGGGTATTTCCCTAAATTACTTTATTGAGGACAGAAGCTATGGTGATATCCTTTATAAACAGACCTGTAACACAACAAGGACATTTTCAAAGTTATTTTTGCTCAACATCATCAAACAGCAATAAAAATGTTACAATTGCAATTAAAACCTGTGTATGGGACTGGCTGATTTGAACACTTAATTAGTTAGAGGTTTTCTTATCACATTCTGTTTGTCGACATAGTTTTATATTTACCTGGATACACATACAATCATGCAATATTGTGCAATTATTTGCCTCATTCACTGGCAGCTTTGTAGTTTAGATTCATACCACTGTGGGGAGCTATAATAATACACAGTTGAACCTTGTTTCTATAAAATTGCAATGCAGGAGTCCAGTTATTAGGTTCAGTATCTGCTGCACATATGCTGCACAACTGGAGAGTGGCGAGAATATATTTTAGAAAAAGTACACAATCACAGTTGTTAATAGGATTCTCCTGGGACTAATTGCCACGGATTAGATATTGGCAATAATTTAGTATGTTTCTCCTGCTCTTATAAAAAGCCTCTATGGCATGATAATGTGTAGTTGTTATAGGTGAGGTTTCTGAAATTATTGTTTAGCTTTTGGACTGATGAAGAATTACCACAATACAATGGCAAATGCCAAAACCTCTAATATATTAAAAGACATGTGTGAATATAATTTATTCCCATCAGAAGTTGAAAGCACTGCATCCTTGTGACTTGTTTGTTTAGCTGTGCTTCCTGTATGCCTTTTACAGAGCATTCTTCATGTTGAAGGGAGCCAGGTCCACATGGAGAAAGTACATTGAAGATAAGAAGATAATAGACATGAGAGGCATAAATTGTAAAAAGATGCAAGCGAAACTGGAGCTCATTTCTTTAGTGCAAATAACTTGGAGTGGAGATCTAATACAGGAGCTCAAAATTCAGAGGTGTATGATTTTACAAACTGAATTGAGAAAATATTTCCTCTGGCCAGTGTTAGTAACATTTTATTAAAAATATACACTTAACATAATCCCCAAAAGAACGACGAGAGAGGTTAGCATGTTTCTTTCATACAAAGAATTGGCAGGGCATTTATTCTCTGTCCTATCAGAAGCAGAATCCAAATAGCTTTTAAATGGGAAATGGACAAGTGATTGAGAATACATATTTAAAAGATAATGAGGAAGAGCAGTACTATGAAACCAAGTAAATAAAATACATAGCTATTCTAGTTTAACACAGCTAGGAAGAACCAAATGGCTTCCATCAATCATCTAACATTCTGTGATTCTAAGAATTCCAAAACATAGGATTGGACCATGATTCATCTCCATTTCAACACTAACCATCCAGATAAAAAAAACTGATGTTTCAAAAAGTAACATGCAGCATCTATCTTTTATGATCAACAACATATCTTGGAACAAAACTGAAATGAACTTCCATTAGCAAAACATTTCTGCTTCACACCAACCACCATTAAGGGTTTTGAGTAACAATGCCAATTTAATGTTGTTCTAAAGCAAATTATAGCAGCTTTGTGATGACAAAGGATTAGGAAAAGACTGCCCCAAACATGTTTCACTTCCCACCATGTCGATGGCAAAGTGCACAAGGTTTCATCATTCAGACTGGATTCAAATGCCATTCAATCAGTAATTTAGTGTCACGAGCCCCAACAATTAGATGGAATTGGCTTGCCTACATGATGATGTTAACTGCAATTCAAGGTTTATCATGGGACAGTAATGTTTCTGGCTTTGTTCAGATTCATGTCTGCCAGCAACAAAATGAGGTCATGTTGATTTTAACCACCAGGCCTTCTTATTATAAAATTCTGTTCGTTGAGCTTGGAGCAGCAGGCAATGTTTTTTTTGTGGTTGCCAGTCTCTGCTAATCCTGGCATTTCCTGGTCCTCCTGCAACACTTAATGAAGTGAGAGAGTGCCCTGCTTCCAGAGGTCTTGAAGCTCTAATGGGGAAGCCAGACCAATGAAAGCGAGCCATAAGCATTCTTAATGAGGCCAAGAGAGAAGGTATAGACCAGTCAGCCTCTCATGCCTGTGCCAATGAGATTGTGTCCAATATGTACCTCAACTTCAGTATCTGCTTTTCCTCCATATCAGCTAATACAGTTAGAAAAGTGGAACAATCACAGTCTAGTGAATTGTTGTTCTGGGTTTCTGCTCCAATTGAAATAGTTTCTCTGAAACTAACCTCACAAGTTAAGCACCTCAGTTATCTGGTGGGTCATCACTCCTGTGCCTGACACACAGGAAGGAAAGATGGACAACAAATGCCAGCCTTACCAGTTACACCTGTATCCCAAGGATGACTGAGAAAAATTATGCCTTTAGTTGATGTGAATATTGCCCTTAAAAAATACCAGACTTGTTCATTTAGTGTCTGCTGATGTTTTATCAGGTACAGTTTACCTTTAGCCCAATGTATTCCTCATATTAACATTTTAGCCATTTTCCCATTCTCTTTGCCATGTATTTTGTATGTGTTTCATGCATTAAAAGTAATAGAGGGTGGAAATAATGTTGGCAGAGTATATATGATGGTACATTATAGATATTTTGATTTCAATACTATATTACAGATGTTTTGCTTCAAGTTAACTTTTAGTTGTTTTTATTTGTGTGAATTGTGCTTTTAATGAAGAAATTTCACTGGCGTACTCTGCTTCACCACCTAAAATAAGCAAAAATGATAAGAACATGTCCAACCTCTCCTCATGGGAACCCCCCACCATTCTCGCTATTAGTCTAGTAAACTTGCTCTGAACTGCTTCCAACAAATTTACATCCTTCCTTAAGTAAGAAAACCAATAGAGTCATAGAGATGTACAGCACGGATACAGACCCTTTGGTCCAACTCATTCATGCTGACTAGATTTTCTAAATTAATCTACTCCCATTTGCCAGCAATTTGCCCATCTCTCTGTGAAGCCTTCCTTTTCATATACCCATCCAGATGTCTTTTAAATGTTGTAATTGTGCCAGCCTCCACCAGTTCCTCTGGCAACATTTCTCTAGATTTATTCTCATTAATGCCCTGTGTGCCTGAAGCATAACTCTACGACTTTGGTATTCAGTTTTCCCTACAGAATGGATCTTTCAAAGTTTACAGAACTTCTCTGCATGAGTTAAAGATAATTGAAGAAAATATTTCACATTTATTAAACAATGATTTAACTATTTTCTTAATCATCTCTCAGGCCTAAATTTTGCTCTCTGTAGGTTGAAGCCAAAGCATTTGATTTAGCCACAAATGGTGTAGCTGGAGGTGCATACTTTAAGTTAATCCACATTTAAGATAATTATTGTAGCCATCTGAGATGCTGTCAAACACTTTGTGATCATGAGCTGTAAGGAAAAGAGTGCCAATAAAAAGCAGTCTGGGATCTTCCAAGTGATATCAGTACATAAAAGACACCAATCTTGCAAAACTGTGCAGTTCAGAGCTTCAGTGCTAAGTTAAAAGACCTTATAGTGACCTGTGGTCACCATGCAATGATTGAATTCAGCATCAATAGACTCAGAAGCTGAAGTTGACAAGGTTTCAGACTTAGACTTTTGACAGTAATCTCACGCATCTTGCTGTAATATGCTTATTAATTTCAGTGTATACAGATGGCTGTTTGGGTGGCACATGCCACCCTTCCAGTGGTGACACAACACCTTCAGAAATGTAGGGAGCAATAGAGATTTTTTTTTTAATTGCTTGCTGTGGTCTTGCTACTTTTTGTTACACCTCAGAGCATTATGTACTCAGGCCCAAAAAGATGACCTATCTACCCCATAACTCCATTTGGTCAAAATGTTGTTTGGTCTGAGAAAATCAGTGAGCAGGTATCAGGAGAGAGCACCTTTGGGAAAGTCGTGTGTTTTGTTCTTTCAGAAATGATGTAAATGGGAAAGGAAAATGTATATATCCTAATACTTCAATTTTACTGTCTGACTAGTTTAAACATTTTCATGGAACTCATTATCGGAACCATATTAAATAATTGGAGAATGTTTAGTTTGAAGACTGGCCAGCTGAGCTCACTTATACAAACGTTCCAGAAGAAATGAAAAACCACTGTCTGTGACACATCAGGAGTCTAAATCATAACCAAGTGTAGCCGATTATCTCCAGAATTCCAAACAGCATTCCCAGCCAAAGGATAGAACATCTATTTTCAGTTTTCATCATTATCATAAGAGTGATAGAGGTCTAGAGCACAGAGGCCCTTCAGCCCATCATGTCTGCACCAGTCAAAATCAACCACCTAACTATTCTGATCTCATTTTCTAATACCTGGCCCTATAGCCTTATAGGGCATCTCTTCCACTTCCCGCTCCTCCGCCCTTGGACCCCGCCCCTCCAACCGCCACCAGGATAGAACCCCACTGGTCCTCACCTACCACCCCACCAATCTCCATGTACAGCGCATCATCCGCCGTCATTTCCGCTACCTCCAAACGGACCCCACCACCAAGGATATATTTCCCTCCCCTCTCCTATCAGCATTCCGTAAAGACCACTCCCTCCATGACTCCCTCGTCAGATCCACACCCCCCACCAACCCAACCTCCACTCCCCGCACCTTCCCCTGCAACCGCAGGAGGTGCAAGACTTGCGCCCACACCTCCCCCCAAGGCCCCAAAGGAAACTTCCATATCCACCACAGATTCACCTACACCTCCACACACATCATCTATTGCATCCTCTGCACCCGATGTGGCCTCCTCTATATTGGGGAGACAGGCCGAAATGTGTTGCTGGAAAAGCGCAGCAGGTCAGGCAGCATCCAGGGAACAGGAGAATCGACGTTTCGGGCATAAGCCCTTCTTCAGGAATGGGGAAAGTTTGTCCTGCAGGCTAAGATAAAAGGTAGGGAGGAGGGACTTGGGAGAGGGGCGTCGGAACATTTCCGACGCCCCTCCCCCAAGTCCCTCCTCCCTACCTTTTATCTTAGCCTGCTGGACAAACTTTCCCCATTCCTGAAGAAGGGCTTATGCCCGAAACGTCGATTCTCCTGTTCCCTGGATGCTGCCTGACCTGCTGCGCTTCTCCAGCAACACATTTCCACCTATAGCCTTATATACTTGAGATCGCAAGTGTACATCCAAGTACTTCTTAAATAGAGTCATACAGCATAGAAGCAGACCCTTTGGTCCAACCAGTCCATGCCAACCATAATTCCAAACTAAACTGTTTCCACCTGCAGGAATGTCTTGTAAATGTTGTATCTATACCCTCATCCAGCATTTCCTCTGGAAGTTAATTGCACACACGAACCATTGTGTAAAAAAAAATTGCTCCTCATGTCTTTTTTAGGTCTTTCTCCTCTCAAAAATATGTTCCCTAGTCTTGAAATACCCCACCCTAGGGAAAAGACATTTAGAATGTCTTTTCTATTATAGTAAACTCTTATCTATACTCCCCTGTATTTTATAAACCTCTGTGAGGTCACCTCTCAACCTCCTATGCTCCAGTGAAAATGTCCTAGCCTCCGCTTATAAATTAAAACCTCCATTACCGACAATATCATAGTAAACCTTTTCTGAACCCTCTCCAGCTTATTAATATCCTTCCTATAACAGGGAGACTAGCATTGGACACAGAAGAGACTCCAGAAGAGACCTCACCAACATCCTGTACAACCTCAACATAATGTCCTAATTCCTTTACTCAAAGTTTTGAGAAATGAAGGCAAGCATGCTAAATGCCTTCTTAACCACCCTCACATTTCTCCAAATTAAACTCCAATTGCCACTTCTCAATTAAATGACCTAATTAATGACTCATAGGGTTGTACAGCAGGGAGACAGACCCTTCAGTCCAACTTGTCCATGCCGACCAGATATCTTAAATTAATCTCGTCCTATTTGCCAGCATTAGGTTCATATTCCTCTGAACCCTTCCCATTTATGTACCCATCCAGATGTTTTTAAATATAATTTTACCAGCCTCCTCCACTCCACTGACAATTCATTCCATACATGCAGCACTCTCCGTATGAAAAGGTTGCCCCTTCAATCCCTTGTAAATCTTTCCCTTCTTACATTAAACCTATGCCGTCTAGTTGTGGACTCCTTACGCTTGGAAAAAGGACATTGGCTTTTCACCCTATCCGACGTTCTTGTATTTTATAAATCTCTATAAAGCCACCCCTTCCTTAGCCCATGAGGGCTCCTGCCTCTTACCACTCTTGTCGGCAGTGAGTTTCAGATTTCCACACCCTCCAGGTAAAAAGTTATTTCCTCACAACCCTTTCAAGCATCCTGCCCCTTAGCTTAAATCTTTGACCCTTGGTCATTGATCCATCCATCAAGGTGAAGCATTTCTTCTTGTCTATGTGCCTTATTATTGCTATACATGTCAATCATATCCCCTCTCAGTCTTCTCTTCTACAAGGAAAAGAGTCAGTCCAATCTCTCTTCATACACCGCCCAGCAATCCTTACAATACTGCATTGATGGGTAAAAAGCGCCAGCATTAACTAGTTGGGCCAAATAGCCTGTTTCAGTTTTTCTATATCTGCATATTTTGAATTAACAAGTTATTCACTTTTGTCCATATGCTAAATGTTTCAAAGTTGTAGTTCATAGTCACAGAGCCTTAGTTTTAAGATTACCTTGAACACACTGTTGAAAATTAGTGAAAGGATTAAACTTTGCCTTTTGCATTCCTGCATTAAGTTGTTATTGGTGTGCTGTAACTAATAGAGAATCTTGACCTGGAATTTACAACACCAAACCAGCTCATTTCATCCAGGTCATTCATGCAGGCATCTAAGATCCACATAATCCTTATCCCAGTCCACTTCATGAAAACCTGTCAGTCTTACATTTTGATCTCTGGTGTAGAAGCAAAATAACTTTCAAAAATTCTGCAAGAGAAGATAGATAAATAGTCCCTTTAAGCGCTGCCTAAATGGGAGAGAGTTAGTATGAAAGCCACCTGAGGTTCTTCTGTTTTACTTAGCGGGATAAGAGAACTGGAAATCCAGCCAAGGTAGTGTAGACTTTGTGCTGCCTCAAAGAACTGGGGTGTGAATGAACAGAGAACAGGAATATACCATTGCAGATGTTGGTGCCATAACCTCTATAATCACTGCCAATTATTTTCCATATAGTTGCTGCTAGGTTAACAAAACATAAGCAGCCTTAGAACTAATTTTTTTTCCACTTAGCAATCTTTCTTCACAAAACCACTTCTTGTGGAAGATTATCTTCACTCCGAAGATGTATCAACCTAATGAACACTTCTGCACAGAAATATTCATCTGCATATACTGGTAGATAATTAATGAATAGTGCCTGAATCTTAACTTTACAAAGAGACTTCACAATATTCTGTAAAATGAGTCATCATCCAATATTAAATATGTAAGCTTTAGGCAGAATGCCCATCTTTATTATGTTACAAAATTAAATAGTATATCAAAGACACTAACATTAAAAATAGGCTGACAGATGTAGCAATTAGGTAAATTGCTGATTAATATGCTTTGAAATTCATTGCAAGACATGGTATCAAACATTGTCAGACATTTGTCTGTTTCTTTTTTATCAATACAGAAGACTCTGGAATATATTTTCCATCAGTGAAAAAAGATCCAGGGAAATACCTACTGCGTTGTTCTGAATCAGTGAAAGATTGGCTGAGGAAACTGAAGAATGCTGGGAAAGTGCTGCTGTTAATTACCAGCTCCCATAGTGACTACTGCCGACTGCTCTGTGAACACATTCTCGGGTGAGTGCAAAAGCACAACAAGTATGTTAAACAAAGATAACATTAAATAAAGGTTAGAAGGAAACAGATGATGGCTACTAATTAATAAATTGATGTCCAGAAATGTGAAGGGCAAAGGCTGGGACTGGACAGGCAACTGATAAAAAACCAAAGAACTGCAGATACTGGAAATCAAAAACAAAAATAGAAGCTGCTGGTCTGGCAACATCAGTAGAGAGAAAGCAGAGTCAACATTTTTGGGTCCGGTGACCCTTTGAGAACTGATTGTAGCGAGGTATATATCCTGAAGACAGAGGTGGGAGGAGGGCAGGAGCAAACAAAAGGTAGACATGGAGCCCAGAGAGAAAGAACAACAGTTGGGCAGACAAAGCAATGGGTAAAGATCAGTCTGGGAGAATCAATAGCTGCTAATGGAGACTAATAATAGCTGGCAATGGATTGTTTGTGGTGGTAGCCCATGTGATGACAAAGCCTGGTGTGTTGGGGGTTAGGGTTAGGACATGGGGAAATGTGCTCAGGCCCCGACATTATTAAACTTGATTTTGACTCCTGAAAGCTGCCGGGTCAGCATGAGGACAGTCGCATGTCATTCTTCTAGCTTGTGCTGAGCTTCGCTGAAACACTACAGCAAGCCCAATGCACAGATGTTAGCCAGGGAACACAATGGTATGTTGAAGTAGCAGGCGACCAGAAGCTTAGCGTCATTTTTGCAGACAGAATGTAGGAGTTCTGCAAAGCAGTCAATCAATCTATGTTTCGTCTTCCCAATGCAGAGGGTACCACATTGTGAGGAGCAAATACAATAGACTAGGTTAAGTGAAGTGCAGGTAAATCACTGCTTCATCTGGATGGTGTACCTGGGGCCTTGGATAGTGTGGAGGGAGGAATTGAACAGGCAGGTATTACACAGTCTGTGATTGCAAGAGAAGGTGTGAGGAGGTGTTGGGAAGTGGACCAAGATGTCCTGCAGAGAGCGTACCTTGTGTAATGCTGACAAGGGAGGAGAGGGGAATTTGAATCTAGTGGTGGCATCCTGCTGAAGGTGGCAGAAGTGATGGCTTATGATCCTTTGAATGTGTATATTGGTGGGGTGGCAAGTTAGGATTAGGGGTCCCTATCACTGTTGTGGGAAGGAAGAGAGGGAGTGAGGGTTGATGTATGGGAGGTGGTATGGTCATGACTGAGGGCCTTGTTAACCATGGTGGTCGTGAATTCTTGGTTGAGGAAAAAAGTGGAAATTTCAGAGGCCCCACTGTAGAAGCTGACATCATTGGAACCGATGTGACAGAGACGAAGGATATAGTCTTTACAGGAAGAACAGGATATAGTCTTTACAGGAAGCAGAGTGTGAGGATACATAGTCAAGGTAACTGCGATTTGGTGAATTTGTAGTGGATATAGGTGGCCAACCTAGACAAAGACCTCTTAGACTGGTATAGTCATTAATGGTCTGTCCATATAAGTCAAAGGCACAATCTTACAGAGGTCTTTGTAATGTGGGATATGTGGCAAAACAAGGAGGCATGACCTAGCTTGATAATAGCAACAAATCTCATCATTTTTAATGCTTTTCAGAACAGGCATGGGCAAGCAGCAAGGCAAGTTTTTCATTAGAGAGTGGCAAGATGCCAATGGATAGTTGTTATAGCTTGTTAAATGGCTTGTCAAAAGTACAATCCACCTCATTAATATTCAGCTTGCCATCTTACCAAAGTTGCCAAACAAGTTAGATGTCAGGAAAACTTGACAAGGAAACCAGTGCGAGCACATGGCAGATTTAGCTCACTGCTCATTTGAAGTGACCTCCATGTTGGAAACTAAGCACTGAAGTCTCAGGGTACACTCAGTGGGCGTTGTTCACATGCACCCCACATCTATGGACATTAGCATCTGACATGTGTCAGTTGCTATAAATCCACATTCCACTTTTCTGATTCATTGAGAGGACACATCTGCACTTCAATGCTGCATCTTGGGCTGCTCCAAAAACTATCATTGCAGTGCTGCTACAAAGACAGTGCATGCTCAGGGCCATGCACCCGGCTCATGGACTGGACCAGGCTGTAGCTCTGGGCTCTTCACTCATTGTCATGGTGCTCACTCACTCTGAGCCTCCTAGATGCTCAATGCAACTCTATCTTGTATTATCATGAAGAAGTTTCCTGAAGAAGGGCTCATGCCCGAAACGTCGATTCTCCTGCTCCTTGGATGCTGCCTGACCTGCTGCGCTTTTCCAGCAACACATTTTCAGCTCTGATCTCCAGCATCTGCAGTCCTCACTTTCTCCTTGTATTATCATGCCCTGTCTTTGTGCATTTTGCACCCTTCAGCAAGAGATATTACTGTTGCTGTGCCATTGTCTGCAGACACAATAGAAGGCAGTTTATCATAGTTGTCAGCAGACCTTAGTGAAGTCAAATGAGATAGCCTTCCCTAAGGCATCCCAGCATAGTAAGTCATGGGTCACCTCCGATACCAATCCAGGGGCTTGAAAGCAAACAGTTGGCCACTTGGAACAATCAGAGTCAGTCCATAAATAGAGGGCGTAGGTTTAAGGTGTGATGAAAAAGATTAAAAGATACTTAAACGGCAACTTTTCCACGCAGAAGGTGGTGCATGTATGGAATGAGCTGTCAGATGAAATAGTGGAGACTGGTGTAATATAACATTGAAAAGGCATTTGGATGCATATCTGAATAGGAAAGGTTTAGAAGGATATGGGCCAAATGCTGGTAAATGGGACTACATTAATCTGGGATATCTGGTTGGCATGGATAAGTTGGACCGAAGGGTCTGTTTCCATGCTGTACATCTCTTTGACTCTTTTCATAAGGGGTGACAAGCAAGTGATGGACAGCAGACCCATGTGTCTTGACAATTTCTGCTCTGTTAACCGTTAGGGTTGACTATTTAAACAATAAGGCAGGTTTCGTAACATAAAGTTCGCTAGGCCTTGTCATGAAAAACACTCCCAAAAGAAAAAGCGAGATTCTGCCTTATGGTCTTAGTTTCTATAAAATCAGTTATTTAGAATCTGTTATATTTTTGTGTAATATTGAAAGTGCTCTCAATTTTATATCCAAACAGAATCTAATTGTTTTTTTAAATAAAGGTCACATCTGTATTTCTATGGAAGCTTGCTAGATTGTGTCTCCTCATCACTGTGAGACAGTTTCAGATTGTATGTAGAAGGTAATTTTTGAGTTTCAGCGATTATATGGGACATGTTAATTTGAGAGTGGCCTGAGTTTTGCTCAGGAACTCTATAGTGCTGGGGAAACAAACCTCCGATTTTTTTTAAAGAACATTCAGCTGATCTAAAACTTTTCTATACGTACTCAACTTATCCATCCTCCTGATTATTTGTCAGCATTTGTGTCAGGCAAGTCATGTTGTTGCACAACTTACTAACCTGCATGAAACTTTCAGTCCAAATTCAACTTGTTATTGACATTAAATTTGATTTTTTCACACATCTGCAGAATTTCCATACCATTAAAATATGTCTAGAATTGGGACACTTGATTGTTGACCCATTCTGAATAACCACCACTGTTTCCCAACCTCTTATTATTGCCAACAGTGGAATTTTTACTGTAAGCATTTGACTTCTCAATCCTTCCAAATTTTCTTTTAAAAAAAACATGATAATTGGCAGAGTGATCTTGGGAACCACAAATGATATAACTATTGCCAGAAAAAAGATTCTGAACTTCTGTAAACTATGCTTTAGCCTTGATGATGTCAATGACAGTATCCCTGTTCGCAAAAATATGTTGTAACCTTCATCCTTCTCACATGACATTCATTAGCAGTGATTAGTGAAAACAGTGAACCAACTCTATGGTCAAAAATATTTGTACTGGGGCTTTCTGTTATTCTGTCACACTTTTTGATCTGATTCCAAATGTCATTTTTTCAAGGAAACACATTTGATGTAAAATTTCAAAAATAATGCTTTTAAACAGTAGCATGGCTTCCATCTGGATCTCATCCTTGAAACTGTCTCTCAAATCTTTGGAACTAAATGACACGATATGTTAAAATATTCTTTCAAAGCTAGATCAGGTTTGAATGCAGCACATTAGGTGAAAAAAATCTGAAGTCAAAATATTTTATGAAATGTGATGCTTCAGCAAGTAGCAGTTTACAGCATTAATTTGGGCATTAATTGCTATTCAAATAAAGTTGGAAACACTCATGTCACTCCATTGCCAAAGCAATGCTGTGAGAGCAATGTTAAGAAAACTCCGGGTGCTCCGGTTTCCACCCATAATCCAAAGATGTGCAGGCCCGTAGAGTTAGGTGCAGAGGTAAATATAGGGTAGTGGAATGGATCTGGGTGGGTTACTCTTTGGAGTGTCAGTGTGGACTCGTTCAGGCCGAAGGGCCTGTTTCCATACCGTAGGGAATCTAATCTTAAAAAAAGACACTACAGAGAAAAGGTGCCTAACTTGCCATCTGACTACAGCATCTGTTACTGAAACCTGTTCAATAGTCCCATTTTTTATCATTAGTCAGTTTTCTTGGATTTTCAGTTAAAGTAGTGTTTCTTGTCCAAGTCATGTTTTTATTGTATCATGCTTGCATTTTAGCTAATCCCATATTTCGATCTACCATTTAATCTCTGCTGTTGGTGTGTTTTGTTTGTTGACATTTTATGCTCCACCATTAAGAACTGCATGATAGTATAGGGATATCCATTGTTCCATTAATTTTAACTTTTAGTTTTTACCAGAATGTCTTTAGTCTTGCATACTCTGTTTAACCTTTCAAAAGAAACTGAAGCAACTCTAATACTTCTTTTGATGATTTGGAGATGCCGGTATTGGACTGGGGTGAACAAAGTTAAAAATCACACAACAGCAGGTTATAGTCCAACAGGTTTAATTGGAAGCACACTAGCTTTTGGAGCGACGCTCCTTCATCAGGTGATAGTGGAGGGCTCAATCGTAACACAGAATTTATAGCAAAAATTTACAGTGTGATGTAACTGAAATTATACATTGAAAAATTGATTGTCTGTTAAGCCTTTCATCTGTTAGAATACAGTGATAGTTTCACATCTTTCATGTGTAAATCACAAAACCTTTTTTTAAAAGTTGCATTCTCGGGTTAGCTGTTAACAATGGTGATGGCTAGACAATATGTTGAAGGTGTCGAAGCTAGACATATTGTCTAGCCATCACCTTTGTTAACAGCTAACCCGAGAATGCAACTTTTAAAAAAAGGTTTTGTGATTTACACATGAAAGAAGTGAAACTATCACTATATACTAACAGATGAAAGGCTTAACATACAATCAATTTTTCAATGTATAATTTCAGTTACATCACACTGTAAATTTTTGCTATAAATTCTGTGTTAGGATTGAGCCCTCCACTATCACCTGATGAAGGAGCGTCGCTCCGAAAGCTAGTGTGCTTCCAGTTAAACCTGTTGGACTATAACCTGGTGATGTGTGATTTTTAACTTCTTTTGATGTCTTCTTCTCAACTCAAATTCTCCGACACTAACCTAACAGTGTATGCAAACATTTTCACCTGTTCAACTGCGTAGACTCAGACTGTATTGTGTACATTTTCCAGATTCTTTCCAAATAATATAGCCTTTGTTTTTGTTTCACGGAACGCAAAGCCCTTTTCTGTACTGCCATCTGTTTTATTGAATCCCTATCTCCTGTTCCTCCAGCCTCACATTCTGTTAGTGTGAAGAATTTATTTGTCACTCAGTTTGAGACCATCAGATCAGCTGTGTGCTACGTCCCTCCTCTCTACTAGCCCACTTGGTTATGCTCCCTCTTACGATCCCCATTGCCCAAGAAATAAGCTCATATCTTTGTCTAATTTCTTTGCTATCTCTTTTCAGGCCCATTCCAAGTTCATCTTTTCCATGAGACTCGCCTTCTCTCCCCTAACCCTAATCCCACTAAATTGATGACTACCCTCTAATCCCCATGTTAAACAGTGTTTCTCTGTCCTCTCACTCTCACTCTCACTCTCACTCACTCTCTCTCTCACTCTCTCTCTCATTCACTGTCTCTCCTGCTCTGGTGGAGCAGACTTGAAGAACTGAATGGCATACTCCAGCTCCTGGTTTCAAATATCTATCTTTGACAACTCCTATTTTTCATCTACATTGTTCCTCTTGGCAGCATCGTCCAAAAGCACAGTATTAGTTTCAACATGTATACTGATGACACCCCACTGTACCATGCCATGACCTCTCCAATGACTCCACCATTGCCACATTATCAGACTGCATATCTGATATCCAGTGCTGGATGAGCATAAGTCTCCTCCACTTAATGCTATGAAGACTAAACTGTTATTTTTGGTTCATTCTCCAAACTCCATTCTCTGCTCTCCCTGGCAACAGCCTGAGATTAAGCCAGTCTGTTTGCAACCCTGATGAACTTCCAAACTCCTATTTGAACTATCACTAAAACCACCTGCTTGTACCTCGCCACCTGACTTCACACCGTTTCGTTCTTCCGCACTCAAACTTTTGTTCCTGTCTTTCTTTCTTCTAAACCTGACGATTCTAATGCTCTCCTGCCTGATTTCCCAATTTCTACCTGCAGTGATTTCTGCTGCTCACGTCAAAGTTCACAGCAAGTTCCATTCTGTGATCATTAATGTTCTTGCTAACCTGCAATGGCTTTCATTTAAAAAAAAGCCCCAAGATTAAAATTTGCATCAATGTGTTCAAATTACTTTAAAGCCTCAGCACTCCCCATTTTTGTAATCCTCGTCAGCTCTGCAATCCTTTTACATGCCTGCTTTTATCAAATTTTGGCCTCCTAGGCATTGCTGAAATCAAATTGCTCAACAATTCATAATTCTGTCTTCAGTTGCCGAGACCTCAAGCTCTATAATAGTCTCCTACACCTCACACCCTACACCTCATAATACTCCTTTAAGACAGCCATTTAAAGCTACAAATGCCAATGTTAGCTTTCATTTTGAGAGTACAAGAATACAAGTGTAAGGATGTCCTTCTGAGGCTGTATAAGGCTCTGGTCAGACCATACTTGGAATATTGTGAGCAGATTTGGGTCCAGTATCTAAGGAAGGATGTACTGGCCTTGAAAGGGGGTCCAGATGAGGTTCACATGAATGAATGATCCCAGGAAAGAAAGGTTTGTCATATGACGAATGGTTCAGGACTCTGGGTCTGTGCCCGATGGAGTTTAGAAGGATGATGGGGACTCTCATTGAAAATTACAGAATACTGAGAAGTCTGGATGGAGTAGATGTGAAGAAGATACTTGCACCAGTAGGTAAGTCTCGGACCTGAGGGCACAGCCTCAGACTGAAGGGACAATCCTTTGGAAGTGAGGTAAAGAGGCATCTCTTCATCAGAGGGTGAAACTCATTGCCACAGAAGGCTGTGGAGGCCACGTCATTTAAGATAGAGATAGATAGGTTTTTGATCAGTAAGGGAATCAATGGTTATGGGGAGAAGGCAGGAGAATGGGATTGAGAAACATAGCAGCCGTCATTGAATCGTGGAGCAGATTTGATAGGCCACATAGCCTCATTCAACTCCCATACTTTATGGTATTTTTGACCAAACTTTTTGTCATCTCGTTATTTGATTTTCAATTCTATATTGTCTTATTATGTCCCTTGAGAGGTGTTTTGCAATGTTTTATTATACTAAAGGCACTGTATAAGTAAATCTTATCTGTAATCCAATTGGTCTATGCTGCACGTGCATAGTTAATCAGTTTGTGCAAATCTGTTTTTGATGTTGATATAAGGTCACTTTAATTCACAAATCAGTTATGTAAAAAGTCTTGCTACATAATGAGAATAATCCAATCTATTCTTTTCGTGCAGAATTAATTGTGGCTTTATTACTTGATGATCTGGGTTATTCCATCAGTGTCCTATCAACTCATCACTTAAGATGTTTCTTAAATTTGCTGGGAATACACTGACAGAACTCCAGATATACTGTATTCCTCCTCTCCATATGCTGTCAAATACTTAATATCTATAAAGTTGTAATGATGAGTATTCTATAAGTTTTTCCGAAATCACTGCCATCACCAGTTTATCTGTTACTTCATCCTGATCTAAGAGTAGCTTGTTGTTCATGCTTGACCATAGATTCGTAGAGTCATAGAGATGTACAGCACGGAAACAGATCCTTTGGTCCAACTCGTCCATGCCGACCAGATATCCCAACCCAACCTAGTCCCACCTGCCAGCAACTGGCCCATATCCCTCCAAACCCTTCCTATTCATATACCCATCCAAATGCCTTTTAAATGTTGCAATTGTACTAGCCTCCACCACTTCCTCTGGCAGCTCATCCCATACATGTACAACCCTCTGAATGAAAAAGTTGCCTCTTAGGTCTGTTTTATATCTTTCCCCTCTCACCCTAAACCTAGTTCTAAACTCCCCCACCCCAGGGAAAAGACTTTGTCTATTTATCCTATTCAAGCCCCTCATGATTTTATAAACCTCTATAAGGTCACTCCTCAGCCTCTGACGCCCAGCCTATTCAACCTCTCCCTATAGCTCAAATATTTCAACCCTGGCAACATCCTTTTAAATCTTTTCTGAACCCTTTCAAATTTCACAACATCTTTCTGATGGGAGACCAGAATTGCAAGCAATATTCCAACAGTGGCCTAACCAATGTCCTGTACAGCCACAACATGACTTCCCAACTCCTATACTCAATACTCTGACCAATAAAGGAAAGCATACCAAATGCCACCTTCACTATCCTATCTATCTGCGACTTCACTTTCAAGGAGCTACGAACCTGGACTCCAAAGGTCTCTTTGTTCTGCAACACTCCCTAGGACCTTACCATTAAGTCGATAACCCTGCTAAGATTTGCTTTCCCAAAATGCAGCACCTCACATTTCTCTAAATTAAACTCACAGTGGCTCAGTGGTTAGCACTGCTGCCTCACAGCACCAGGGTCTCAGGTTCGATTCCAGCCTCAGGTGACTGTGTGGAGTTTGCACATTCTCCTCGTGTCTGCGTGGGTTTTCTCCGGGTGTTCCGGTTTCCTCCCACAGTCCAAAGATGTGCAGGTTAGGTGAATTGGCCATGCTAAATTGTCCATAGTGTTGGGTGCATTAATCAGAGGGAAATGGGTCTGGGTGTGTTGCTCTTCGGAGGGTCAGTGTGGACTGGTTGGACCGAAGGGCCTATTTCCACACTGCAGGGAATCTAATCTAATCAAAAAAAACTCCATCTGCCACTTCTCAACCCATTGGCCCATCTGATCAAGATCCTGTTGTAATCTGAGGTAACCTTCTTCGCTGTCCACCACAGCTCCAATTTTGGTGTCATCAGCAAACTTACTAGCTATACCTCTTACGCTCACATCCATATCATCTATATAAATGACAAAAAGTAGTGGACCCAGCACCGATCCTTGTGGTACTCGACTGGTCAACAGGCCTCCAGTCTGAAAAACAGTTCTGTTGAGTTTTTCAATTTGCCTTGCTATATATTTGCAAATATTTTTCTGCATATATTCAGTGTGCTCAATCCTGTATAATTTATTCATTCACTCTTGACCACTTAAAAAAATCTTGTATTTTTAGCATTTTTAGATACCTTCTGTGCTTCACAGCTTTTGTATAACATCTTTGCATAATTTTTCCAAAATGTTCCTCCCTATTTGTGACAACGGTATAGTTATGGTTTTACCTTTCTAATTGCAGTCAAAAGTACAGTGGAAGGTAATATAGGCTTTTAACATATGCTCTATCCTATAGGGTGGTTAATGGAATTGGTGGTGCATTAAAGAGGAAGCTAGATAAGGACATGAGGGAGAGAGGAATGCAGGGATAGCATGAAAAGATGAATAGAATGAAAGATGCTTATTTGGAGGATTAAAAACCAAATGACCTATTTCTGTCCTGTAACTCTAATGCAATTTTATATGGTTCCCCTGAAAGTCAGACTGCTCCACATCATTAGATCAATGTCTGTCTACTAAAGTCAACTCACTGGTTTACAGATTCATTAATACCCATAAACTAAACAGTACACCCACCCATCAAATCAGTACATTACTAACCAGATATTTGCATGAGAGTCAAGTTTGTTTCACAGTAAATCTTTGATTTATGACCTCATACATGGATGGTGAGAGTATGAACACTTTTTTTGCTCTTACTAAAGTCAATTAGACAGAGAGAATTTTCCAAGATTTTTCCAATCAAAAGTTTTTGAATATCATAACTGGCAACTAGCCAATGTTAAAGGTGAAAATAAATATGCAAAGAATACTGATGAGCAGATGTTCATACATGATCTGAAGTCCAACTACTATTCATATCCTACCATGTACATTTTAGGTTCATATGTAAGAGATTGGATAGGTAGTTGAAAAAGATATGTTTGAAGGCATATAGGGCAGTCACATGAGATGACTATCATGAAAAACATAAACACTGGCAAGGATATTGCCAGGGTTGGAGGGTTTGACTATAGAGAGAGGCTGAACAGGCTGGAGAAAGTTAAAAATCACACAACAGCCAGTTATCGTCCAACAGGTTTATTTGAAAGTTATGTATTGGGGCTCAGTGGTTCGCACTTCTGCCTCAGAGCACCAGGAACACGGGTTCGATTCCCGAGTTTGCACTTTCTCCCTGTATTTGCGTGGGTTTCTTCCGGGTGCTCCAGTTTCCTCCCACAATCCAAAGATGTGAAGGTCAGGTGAATTGCCCATCATTTTAGGTACATTAGTCAGGGGAAAATATAGGGTAGGGGAATGGGTCTGGGTGGGTTACTCTTTGGAGGGTCGGCGTGGACTCGTTGGGCCAGAGGGCCTGTTTCCATACTGTAGAGAATCTAATCTAATCTAATAAATTTCTAGAGCATTGTTCCTTCATCAGGTAGCTAGTGTGCAGGATCATAGGACACAGAATTTAAAATAAAAGATCAAAGTGTCATACAACTGATGTGATGGATTGAACAAACCTAGATTGCTGTTAAAGTATTTAATCGCTTAGAATGGGGATGCAGGTTTCGTTTGATTAATGTGTAAATCCCAGAACTAGTTTCAAGTCACAATCCCAAGATAAAATCCTTAAGATTTTATCAACATTTTTAAAAAAGTGACATCTCAACTCAGACAATACATTAAAGGTGTGAGGTTACAGTCTGTCCATATCCCAACCTTGAGTCAGACCGGTTCTATTTTCAAAACAGGAATTGATAAAATGTCACATGGACAGATTTCCTATAGATTGTGTACTTTTTGAGCAAAATAGAATGTATCTGCAAATGCAAATTCATCCCATAGACTTCTTTGTGTGGGGATGGGGGTGGGGGGGAGGGGGAGAGGGAGAGAGAGTGTGTGCGTGCTTGCCTACATGCTGGGGCAATTTACTCTGGAGCATCAGAGGCTGAGGGGTGACATGATAGAAGTTTCTAACATCATGACGGGCATGGATAGGGTGAATAGCCAAGATTTTTCCCCAGGGTGAGGGAATCCAAAACTAGCAGGCATAAGTTTAAGGTGAGATGGGAAAGATTTAAAAGGGACCGAAAGGGCATTTTTTTAATGCAGTGAGTGGTGCATGTATGGAATGAGCTGTTAGAGAAGGTGGTGGAGACTGGTACAAGTACAACATTTAAAAGACATCTGGATGGATCCATGGGAAGGGTGGCAAATGAGACTAGATTAATTCAGGATATCTGACCAGCATGGATGAGTTGGACCGAAAAGTCTGTTTTCGTGCTGTACATCTCTGTTGCTCTATAGTATGGACTAGTTTGGCCAAATGGCAATTTCTATGATTCAGCTTTGTCATTCCAACCACTGGAATATGTAGCATTTGGGCTACTCCTCAGGCTGACAATAGAATTAAAACACTTGTCTGCGTCAGTCTGTCGGAGGAGTTGGAGGGAAGGATTAAGTGGGATTAGTTAGTTACTCTGGAATATAGTGGAGTCCATGGGCAAACTGAGACCAAACCTTCTGCAATTATTTCCACACAGATTGAACCAAGATCTCTGTTCATAAATATCAATTGAAAAAAATAAAACATTTATCAAAGAACAAGAGAATTTATGGAGAGTGAGTCTGTCCAAATGAGATAGAGACCTGGGACCTACACCAATGAAGTTGAGGTGAATATCAGATCAGCACAAGTCTGCCATTACAGAAAGTACTCGCCCAATGCTCTGATCATGTATTCCCACAGGCTAAACCTTGCTTGTGTACATTGAAGGCTGACATTATATGATCACTATAGATTAGTCAAACTGAGGCAGGGCATGTTTCTTTCCTTGGACCAGTTAGATTATAAGAAGAAAATTCAAGATGAACATATCAATCAAATGGCCAGTAAAATACAAAGGTCCGGCACCAGTAATTTGCACTGGCTCCCCTTCAGTGGGAGATGACAGAAATAGAATAATAAGTGGCTGCCATACCATTTCTCTGGGGTTTCCCCCACTTTATCACCAATTGTAGATAGGCAAACTCCAGCAGAAAGTTTTCCCGGTATGTCTACTCCTAAGTCTACCCCTAGTCTGCAGGTTTTTCATCATCCGTCCATTAAAGTTATACAGTAATTCTGGCTGTATTCTGAAAAATTGTCTAGAAAAGATCCTGTTCCTTTAATGAGAAAAGGCAGTCAGTTTCATGAGCTAAGATCATGCATTCAGTGCAATTGAACGCATTGTGCTCTGTGTTTCTGAAAAAAACAAATACATTTGTGAAACACTTGTGGCAATGCTGCCTCTAAGTACACCAACAATGTTATGGTATTTTTCATCCTCGAGTTACATGCCTCTTAAATCCATCAATCATAAATGTGATGTTTTTTGTCAGTTTCTGGTTCTCCTATGAAGTAGGGCACCTCTCCAGGGGAGGAAGTCACATTGTGTTCTGATGAATAATGTATGGAACAGAAATGACTGCAGAGTCATGTTAATGATGGAAAGAGCAGATGTACCTGCAGTTCTGGTTAGCACAGTCCAACAGTAAAATTGAATGTACGGAACCCCTCGTCAAGAAGCTCTGATTCATCAGCTTTTTCTAAACAAAATCAAAAGTATGGCAGGATGCAATACTAAGCCTATTTTTTATAATTCGATTACTTTTGCGGAAAGATTATTTTTGCTTATGATGTAAATTATGTGCACAAATAACCTCTTGATTTATCCAATGTATTCCACACAACTGTGAGGCCCCCACTCATTATGGGAGTAGTGAAAAACAGATTATAAACCCAGACCAGTTAAGAGAGGTAACACTTGGTCAATTCCTTCAGGGATTCTACTCGCTGATTAAAGCTGATCCATGAGTTCGCATTGGCCCTGGTTAACATTGTGCAAAATCTACTTCTGGAAGAAATGATATATGCCCCAGTAGAAAGAGGACCAGCACTCGCCAGTTTAAGACTGAGATAAGGAGGACTTTCTTCTTTCAGAGGGTTGAGAGCCTTTGAAACACCTTACCACAGAGCTTTGGAGTAGAGTCCTTAGGTATATTTAAGGCTGAGATAGATTCTTGATTATTTGGGGAAATCACGAATTATGGGGAAAGGACAGGAAAGTAGATGTGAGGAGTGACGCATCAGCCAGGGTCCCATTGAATGTTGGAACAGGCTGAAGGGAGCAACCAGCCTACTCCTGTTCCTATTCCTTATGGTCTTACTAAGGATTATGGAATGTAGCAATTCATTGTTCACTGCATAAGCTAGCAGCACATTGCACAGGTCAGTTATTCACTGGGGAAAAGGTCACCCCTATATTCAAGGGTAATGCTGCCCTGAGATAAACTGCAAGTGTGACCCTAATCTTTCCCAACCTATTCACTTGAAATGATTGATCCCCATAATCCAGTACCTTTATTGTAATTACAAAACTCATTCAAATGTACCTCAAGTCTGCACCTTTCTGAGGTGTAGAGAACTCAACCTTGGCATTTTCCATTCGTGGGTGAGATCAACTCTCATAATCTGTAGAAGAAGATTGGAGAGTAATTAAAATCCAAGCACAAGCTGATAGAAAGATTTGGGAAAGTCTGGCAAAGTGAAAGCATTAAAGAAAGTCATGGAATGTGACCACTGTTAAAAAGTTCAACATTTGATGTCTATTCCAACTGTTTTAGGGAAGGTGGTTATAACCTACCTTCTTGAACCACTGCAGTCAATGTGATTTGTATTGGGAAGTCATTGTTTAATTAAGTTGTAGCTTTAGTCAGTTTTAATTTAATAATTTTGACTTTATTAGACAAGAGAGGAATTAATTCATATATTGTACATTTTTAGTCACTCGTGCATCATGTGGTTGACTCTGTTTATAACCCAACTTCACTTGAAACAATTTGTTTCATATTAAACAATGATAAATTCCAGCCTTTCAAGGCTGAATGAGCAAGTTCATAGGATTAAAGACTTATGAAGTGCCCAATGTTGTCATTATCAAAGGAAGATGAGGCTTATATTGTGAAGTGGGAAAAAGGTAAAATAACAGTCTACGTTAAGCTAGTTTTAATCTATAATGGTTTAGAAAAAGAAAAGTAATCATGTTTTGGAATAGAGTTAAATTCTGTAACGGTGTGTGATTAGAATTGTGACCACTTAATCCTTTATGATTTCTGTTACTGAACATTGTATATTGAATGAATGCATAAGCATACCTCACTACCTTGTATTTTATACTGACTTTACACACTTATGTTTTATACATGGTCTGTACAGTTTTATTTTAGGATATATGCAGGTTTACCATGTGTTAAAAATAAAAGGGACTATTCTAAACATCAACAGCAAGTAGTAAAAGCACACTCCCAAACAAATGGCCTCTAGAAATTAATAGATACTGATAAAATATTTGACGAAATGAAGAACTCTCATCAATTAAGCAACTCTAAGGTGATGAGCTCGAGTAGGACAGCATTAATGCTCCTATCCTGAGTTCATGAGGAAAGATGATTTTGGAAAATATCCTATTATGTTTGTGAGAAATCATAAAATGACATTGATACAGGGAATTATCCGTGAATAATTGACGTCTTAGGAAAGCCATGAGGAGGCTATGAGAAGTGATGTCATTATTACTTTTAAAGAAACTAGTCAGAAATTAATCAGTCAGTCCTTAGCCGATTCAAGATTGATCATAAACTGTTCATGCGCAAACAAGCCAATTAGTATGCAGGATGTCTTTAACCGTGCCCAGTGAGTAGTGGCGAGTATGGATGGTTCTTAGTGATAGAGTGTGAAGAGGATAGAAGGATGATGTCAGTCAAAACAATAATATGAAGCATTACAGTCAGTATTCCATAATGAATCAACTGAGCCCGTTGCCTTATTGCAAATCAATTATTTTATATTGGCTCTGATAAACTTAAATTCTGTGAAACAATCTATGAATCTTGAAGTGGGTCTTGATTATTCAGGAGTAGTAAATCTTTATGTTCTGATGAAGAGCCGTCTATACTTGAAATATTAGCTTCCTCTCTCCATGGATGCTGCCTGACCCGCTGTGATTTCTAGCATTTTTTATTTTTAGTACAGATTCCAGCAACTGCAGTAAGTTGCTTCTATATCTTTATATTGTCTTTCTCAACTTAATCTATAATTGTAATTGACTTGGGTCTTACAATTAACATTAGATTAGATTTTTTTTAGATTACATTACAGTGTGGAAACAGGCCCTTCGGCCCAACAAGTCCACACCGACCCGCCGAAGCGAAACCCACCCATACCCCTACATTTACCCCTTACCTAACACTACGGGCAATTTAGTATGGCCAATTCACCTGACCCTGCACATCTTTAGGACTGTGGGAGGAAACCGGAGCACCCGGAGGAAACCCACGCAGACACGGGGAGAACGTGCAAACTCCACACAGTCAGTCGCCTGAGGCGGGAATTGAACCCGGGTCTCAGGCGCTGTGAGGCAGCAGTGCTAACCACTGTGCCACCGTGCCGCCCACAAAGTTAAAGTTAAAGTGAACCCCAAAATCTGACACAGGTGTATCCAAGTGCTGGTGGGAAAAGATTTCCTGGATTTTGACCCACTGACAGTGAAGGACTGGCATGGTGTGTGGTTTGGAGAGCAACTGACACAGGGTGGTATTCTTGTTTGTCAACTGCCCTCATCCTTCTAGATTTTAGAGGTGACTAGTTTAGGAGGTGATGTTAAAGGAGGCTTGGTGAGTAGCTTCAGGGCATCTTGGAAATGTTACAGATTGCTGTGAAGGGTGTGAATACTTGTGCAGTGGATGAGGTATTTGAGCTGAATGGTTTTGAGCTTTTGAGTATTGTTGGCACTGCACTTATCAGGCAAGTGGGATAGTCACACTCCTTACTTGTGTCTTACAAGTGGTAGACAGGCTTTGGAGAGACAGAAGACGTAGGTGAAAGGGTGATTGAGAATGAGTAACAAAGAAATCCATGAACTCCTCGTGCTTACCATTGAATGTCATGAAGGATGTGAGGAAGGTACTGAAGGAGACTTTTGTTGATGATGAAAATAAGCTCAGTGGGATGATTCCAGAATACCCTGGTTTAAAAAAAATCCAAAAAGCTTGATGTACTGTTGCCAGAACTGTTGATGTATGTCTAAGCCACTTGTGTGCTCAGTAGGCCATTTCTATGCCATTTGAATTGGAGACAGCTAAGATATGCCATAAAAAGTGGACTGACTAGAATGGAAAACAGCAAATATATTTCTGAGAGAAAGGAAGAAAAGATGAAAGGGGAGAACAACAGAGCAAACCAACTGCAGAAGATATGTGGAAAATTGGAGGTTAGAGGTTTGGCAAGTAGAAATTTGATGATCTAATGAGAAGTGTTTGCAAGGTGTGTGATTTATATATTAACGTCATTAAATTTAGACCTTAGATTTTGAGCTAGTAGCATATAGAAATTGCTGGAGGAACTCAGCAGGTCGGGCAGCATTTAAGGAGAGAAAGCAAAGTCAGTGTTTGGAGTCTAGTCTTCAGAACCATTCTGAAGAAGGGTCGCTAGACTCCAAATGTTGACTCTGCTTTCTCTCCATAGGTGCTGCCTGACTTGCTGAGTTTTTCCAGCAACTTCTGTTTATGTTCCAGATCTTCAGTATCTACAGTAAGGTAGATATTGGTCTGTCTATATGAGGAATTTTACTGTCTATTTTTGGAACCACGACTTTGTTTTCAGCCAGTATGAAAGAACAAGATCCTATGGTAACAACAGGGATTTGTTTGCATTGAGAGAGTTTAACAAATGGACAGAGTAAACATTGAAGAGTATTAGCTTGCTTTCTGTTCAAAAGTATCCGGAATTTTCTGTTTACTTAAGAGAAATCCCCATAACTTGAAAAGCCTTTGATGGCTAGTTGCAGAAGTCCTGGTTAGCATTAGATGTTTGAAAGAGTTTCTCTCAGAAAATAAGTTAATATAAAACTATTAGAAATAGGTTAACTCTGTGTAAAGATTTTATTTTGAATGTTCCAGAACAGAAATGTTTGGTTAGAATTCTGTAGGGAATATTTAAAGTTGAGAACATCCAAGTTTACTTGTGAAATAATTATCGAAGATGATGCTAAATTCTCAAGACTCAGAATTAAAAGAAATAGTTTTGTTTTGATGTGATAGAGAAGCAAACTCTTTCTATGTTTGATTATTGTCAGAAGATGCTGCTAGGATAGATGAGATTCTATTTTTATTGTATGTTTCAAAATCCTTCAAACTTGTATTAAATGGTTGATTGTATTTTATCTTTTTCTTGTATAATAAACTTCTGTTTTGTTGTTGAAACCAAATCAGAAAGTACTGGTTGCTTTAAATTCCCGTGTTCAGAAAGTTGTCCGTTCTCCAGCATGCAGAAACTGTCATTAGTACAGCACCACCCCACCACATACACACACACGCGCGTGCGCAGGCACATGCTAGTCAGTAGCACTCCATTCCCTTGGTTCAGTAGTCAAAATAAGTTGGTCCCTACGTCTCCACATTACTGGGATCAGTAGCCTATGAATCTACGATCAGTTCAAGTGCTTAGGTCATTCACATAAACACAGCCATATAATGAAAATAAAACTTTTCGAACAGAGGAAATGCTGTTATTTGGCACATTTTTTTAGTTGGATAATTGCTCATTAATTATTTGGACAGCTGTGATTTGGTCATTTTCTAATGCAAGCTGTTGCTACATCCTATTTATGATGTATGTTCTGATGTGAATTTAACCAATTTTTGATTTTCATTAATGCTCACTATTTGCTAATTGAGTTGTTTTCTCTCTATTTGTTGAGTTGTGGATTCTTACTATCCTATGAATCAAATGTTTGAGTCATTTAGTTGTGCATGTGACAAGAAATTGTGCACAGGGAAAACTAAATACCTAAAGCGTAATGAGCAAAATGTAATTTGAAAATGCCATCGAGACAGTCCAGTCGGGTAACTCCATGCCGAGGACTTGCACGCTCTAACAGTGACTTCAGGCTTGAATATCTGTTACTTGTTTTGATTTCATAAAACCTGCTGGTGTCCCAATAGCATTTCTAGTTGTTCTCTGAAAAAGAAAATCCTCTTTAAAAAAGCGAAGAGTTTTTTTTAATTGAGGCTGTGTAATAATGTATGGAATCTAAATCTGCTGAGGCTGATCCCTGGCTTTCAAATGCTAAAAGAATTGTCTTCAAACAGAGCTGTATTCAGACAACGGAAAGCGTTGAAAAGAAGTGTTTTGGTTCAGTAAGGCCTCTTGGTTCTATGTACTCGTTGTAGGCGTATGCTGCACATTTTTCCCATCACAGATTATCAGCGTAGGTCTTTTCAAACTATTGAAGGTCTGTAATTGCAGTAATTAGTCTGTTCTTAGCCAGATTTTAAGTCATCTACTTTACATTCCTTAAAGATCAAGTTAATTTCACATCTTATTGCAGATCATGTGCACAAGTTTAGCAAGTGGAGGAAGCAGAAGCCTCCAAGTGGAGTATTTAGACACTGATTACGTATCTTATATTTAAAATTGGTGAACAGTGCATATCCATATTCATTGCACTTTGGTCTGAACTGTTTAAAATTTCGAGAATGGTAACAATCATAACCGAAGTACAAATAAGGTCCACAGTGAAACCATAAAACTTGCAGTTGCAGTTACAAAATAATTCTATTTACCAGACTTGCCAAAGATAATTTTACTTTTCCTGCTGGAGGCCTTCAAAAGCTATGGCTTCCCCCATCCTCCAATAACACTGAGAAATTACCTCTGTGCTGTTGGCAATCCTTTACCAATTGGCTAGTAAAACCCCAACCTATGTCTTTCAGATGATGATGGCAAGGGGTAGCGTGGGGTAACTGAATAGAGGATGGGATAAAAGGACAGAGTCAGGAAGAGTAGCCATTGTTGTAATTGTTGTCATTGGAATTAGATAGGTATAAGTGGAAAGTGCCACTGAGCTAGACAACAAAGGAGGGGTGTCACAAAAGTAGGGGAATGTGACTGTTTTTTTCAAAGGTTGAAAGGTAATCAATTGTTTGGGGTTTATTGTTGAGTCTGATTCTGCCATTCATGCACACATTCAGCTGATGCCATTGAAAGACAATTTGAAACAAAAGTTGGGAAATTATTCTTCCCTGCCTCACTCAATTATGAAATGATAGTGTCCTACAGCATGGAGACAGGCCCTTTGGCCCAAACTGGTGCATGCCAACCAAAAGGTCCATCCGCACTAACCCCCTTTCCCTGCAGTTGGGACATATCCTTCAAAATCTTTCCTATCCATGTATTTGTCCAATTGCCTTTTAAATGTTGTTAATGTACCCGCCTCAACCACTTCTACTGGCAACTCATTCCATATGCATACCACCATCTGTGTAAAAAAGTTGCTCCCCTCTAACCTTTAACTGATACCGTCTAGTCCTTGATTCCCCAACCCTGGGGAAAAAGACTCACTGCATTCACCCTATCTGTGCCTCCCATGATCTTATACACTTACATAAGATCCCCCTCAGTATCCGATGCTCTAAAGTTAAATGTCCTAATTTGTCCAATCTCTCCCTTTGGCTTAGAACTTTGAGTCCTGGCTGGATCCTCATAAATTTCTTGTGCACTCTTTCTAGTTTAATAACATCCTTCTTATAGCAAAGTGATCAAAACTGAACACAATACTCTAAGTGCAGCCTCACCAAGATCTTGTACAACTGCAGCATAACTTCCCAAATTCAGTACTCAGTGCCCTGACTGAAGAAGGCCAGTGTGCCAAAAGCCTTCTTCACTGCCCTGTCTACTTGTGACTCCATTTTCAAAGAACCATGCACTTGAACTTCAAGGTCCCTCTGTTCCACTGCACTCTGTAAGGCCCTGCCGTTCACCAAGAAACTCCTACCTTGATTTGACTTTCTAATATATAAAACCTCACGCTTATCTATGTTAAATTCCACTTGCCATTTATCGGCCCCATTCCCCAGCTGATCAAGGCCCTGTGCAATTTCTGATAACTTTCCTCACTGTTAACAATTCCGCCTATTATAGTGTCAACTGCAAACTTAGTAATCATGACTTGTACATTCTCGTCGAAATCATTAATATAGATAACAAACAGCAACCAGCACCAACCCCTAAGGCATTCCACTCGTCACAGGCCTCCAATCTGACAAGCATCCTTCCACTATTACCCTCTGCTTCCTACCATCAAGCCAATTGTGTATCCAATTTGCCAGCTCCCCCTAGATTCTGTGTGATCTAACTATCCAGAGCAGTCCACCATATGGTACCTTATCAAAGGCAGAACTGAAATCCATATAGGCTATGTCTACCACCCTGTCCTCATCAACTTTCCTGGTCACACTAACAAATTTGTGAGGCATGATTTCCCATGAACAAAGCCACGCTGACTATTCCTATTCAAACCCTGTCTTTCCAAATTCATGTATATCTTATCTCAGAATCTTCTCAAATAACCTACCTACCATAAATGTTAGGCTTAATGATCTACAATTCCCTTGCATGGGATTTTGTACACTACATTGGTTTTGCTCATGAGCAAGGACTGCACAAAACACTACATAGGACAAACAGGAAGACAGCTAACGATCCGCATCCATGAACATCAACTAGCCACGAAACGACACGACCAGCTATCCTTCGTAGCCACACACGCAGCTGACAAGTAACATGAATTCGACTGGGACAACACTACTATTATAGGACAAGCCAGACAGAGAACAGCCAGGGAATTCCTAGAGGCATGGCACTCATCCACAGATTCAATCAATAAGCACATCGACCTGGACCCAATATACCGACCACTGCAACGGACAGCTGGAACTGACAACCGGAAGCGGCAGATTCAAACCACTACAAATGCCGGAGGAAAGATCACAGAAGCGCTTCACAGGAGGCTACCAAGCACTGAGGATGTCACCTACACAGGGAACGAAACATCTGCAACACAAATTCCCAGCCCAGCGAACAGAACCACAACAACGAGCACCCGAACTACAAATCTTTTCACAAACTTTGAATATAGAATTTTTTCACTACAATATTCGCTACCCTTCTTGAAAGTGATGCAGGTAGATAGGATAGTGAAGAAGGCATTTGGTATGCTTTCCTTTATTGGTCAGAGTGTTGAGTATCAGAGTTGGGAAGTCATGTTGCGGCTGTACCGGACATTGGTTAGGCTGCTTTTTGAATATTATGTGCACTTCTGGTCTCCTTCCCATTGGAAGGATATTGTGAAATTTGAAAGGGTTCAGAAAAGATTTACAAGGAAGTTGCCAAGTTTAAAGGATTGGAGCTTTAGGGAGTAGCTGAATAGGCTCGGGCTGTTTTCCCTGGAGTGTCGGAGGTTGAGGGGTGACCTAATAGAGGTTTATAAAATCATGAGAGCCTTGGATAGGGTAAAGAGACAAAGTCTTTTCCCTGAGGTGGAGTAGTCCAGAACGAGAGAGCATAAGTTCAGGGTGAGCAGGGGAAGGTACAAAAACAACCTGAGGGGCAACTTTTTCACGCAGAGGGTGGTGTATGTATGGAATGAGCTGCCAGAGGAAGTGGTGGAAGCTGATACAATTGCAACATTTAAAAGGCATCTGATGGGTATATGAATAGGAAGGGTTTAGGAAAATGTGGGCCAAGTGCTGGTAAATGGGACGAGGTTAAGTTAGAATATCTGGTTGGCATGGAAGAGTTGGACCGAAGGATCTGTTTCCGTGCTGTATATCTCTATGACTCTATGCCTGCAGATTGTCAGCTTTTTGAGCAAAGTAGAATGAATCTGCAAATACAATTTTGCAAATGCAAATTCACCCCATAGACTTTTGCATGTGTGTGTGCGGGTGTGTATGTGTGCATATGAGGGTGAGAGAGAGTGAGAGTGTGTCAATCCATGTGACATTTTCTAAGTTGTGTGATTTTTAACTTTGTCCACCCCAGTCCAAAACTGGCACCTCCTCACCTATGGATAATGCCTGACCTCCTGTGATTTCCAGCATTTTTTGTTTTTGGAATAAAGCTACCATCTGTGGGATTATTGACCGAAGGCCTCTGAGTCATATTCCCCCAAAATGTAATGATACTGAGTATGACCCAGTCCCTCCTGTGGAACAGATCTCTTTTTCAAATTTTCATTGATCCTGCCTCAATATTTACAATGCTATCTACCTGAACTGTTTAAAGAAAATACATTTGTTGCAGGAACAATTTTAATAAAAGTATTGCACTGTCAAGCAAAGTACAAAACAGATTAAAAATGGAAGAAATGTTTTCAGTTGCACTAATTCACACAAACATTAGGCGGCAAAGTGTCAGAGTTGCAGTGGCAGCTTTGAGGTTGTTCTTTTCGAAGGCAGACATGTTTATTTGTCAATCTGTGATGGATAACCAGTTGCCAGTTTTAATCTCCAATGATTGATTCATCATCAGTAATGTAAAGTGTTATCAAATTTACAGGAATAAAATGCAATATAATGAAAGCATTAAGAATACTTGCTGTGCCTTAATAACCTTGTATCTCAGAACTTCTACTCATGTTTTATCAGTCAAATTCTGGAAATCTTTTGATTAAGTATGCAGTAATCAAATACATAGAGTCATCGAGATGTACAGCACAGAAACAGACCCTTCGGTCCAGCTCGTCCATGCCAACCAGATATCCCAACCCAATCTAGTCTCATCTGCCAACACCCAGCCCATATCCCTCCAAACCCTTTCTATTCAAATACCCATCCAAATGCCTTTTAAATGTTGCAATTGTACCAGCCTCCACCACTTCCTCTGGCAGCTCATTCTATTCACGTACTACCCTCTGAGTGAAAAAGTTGCCCCTTGGGTCTCTCTTATGTCATTCCTCTCACACGCTAAACCTATGCCCTCTGGTTCTGGACTCCCCGACCCCAGGGAAAAGCCTTTGTTTATTTATCCTATTCAAGCCCCTCATGATTTTATAAACCTCTATAAGGTCACCCCTCAGCCTCTGACGCTCCAGGGAAAACAGCCTCAGCCTGTTCAGCCTCTCCCTATAGCTCAAATACTCCAAACCTGGCAACATCCTTGTAAATCTTTTCTGAACCCTTTCAAGTTTCACAACATCTTTTCGATAGGAAGGAGACCAGAATTGCACACAATATTCCAACAGTGGCCTAACTAATGTCCTGTACAGCCGCAACATGACCTCCCAACTCCTGTACTCAATACTCTGACCAATAAAGAAAAGCATACTAAATGCCTTCTTCACTATCTTATTTACCTGTGACTCTACTTTGAAGGAGCTTTGAACCTGCATTCCAAGGAATCTTTGTTCAGCAACTCTCCCTAGGACCTTACCATTAAGTGTATAAGTCCAGCTAAGATTTGCTTTCCCAAATTTATCTAAATTAAACTCCACCTGCCACTTCTCAGCCCATTGGCCCATCTGATCAAGATCCCATTGTAATCTGAGGGAACCTTCCTTGCTGTCCACTACACCTCCAATTTTGGTGCCATCTGCAAACTTACTAACTATACCTCTTTTGCTCCCATCTAACTCGTTTACATAAATGATGAAAATTAGTGGATCCAGCACCGATCATTGTGGCACCCCACTGGTCACAGGCCTCCAGTCTGAAAAACAACCCTCCACCACCACCCTCTGTCTTCCATCTTTCAGCCAGTTCTGTATCCAAATGGCGACTTCTCCCTGTATTCCATGAGATCTAACCTTGCTAACCAGTCTCCCATGGGGAACCTTGTCAAATGCCTGACTGAAGTCCATATAGATCACATCTACTGCACTGCTTTCATCAATCCTCTTTGTTTCATCTTAAAATAACTCAATCAAGTTTGTGAGACATGATTTCCCATGCATAACGCCATGTTGACTATTCCTAATCCGTCCTTGCCTTTCCAAATACATATGCATCCTGTCCCTCAGGAATCCCTCCAACCACTTGCCCACCAACGACGTCAGGCTCACTGGTCTATAGTTCCCTGGCTTGTCCTTACCACCTTTCTTAAACAGTGGCACCACGTTAGCCAACCTCCAGTCTTTCAGCACTTCACCTGTGTCTATCGATGATACAAATATTGCAGCCAGAGGCCTCCCAATCATTCCCCTAGCTTCCCACAGAGTTCTAGGATACACCTGATCAGGTCCTGGGGGTTTATCCACTTTTATGCATTTCAAGACATCCAGCACTTCCTCCTCTGTAATATGGACATTTTTCAAGATGTCACCATCTATTTCCCTACAGTCTATATCTTGCATATCCTTTTCCACAGTAAATACTAATGTAAAATACTTATTTAGTAATCTGCCCCATCTCTTGCGGCTCCACACAAAGGACACCTTGCTGGTCTTTGAGGGGCTCTATTCTCTCCCGAGTTGCCCTTTTGTCCTTAATGTATTTGGAAAAACCCTTTGGATTCTCCTTAATTCTATTTGCCAAAGCTATCTCATGTCCCCGTTTTGCCCTCCTGATTTCTCTCTTAAGTCTGCTCCTACTGCTTTTATACTCTTCTAAGGATTCACTTGATCTATCCTGTCTATACTTGACATTTGCTTCCTTCTTTTTCTGAACCAAACCCTCAATCTCTTTAGTCATCCAGCATTCCCTATACCTACCAGCCTTTCCTTTCACCCTGACAGGAATATGCTTTCTCTGGACTCTCGTTGTCTCATTTCTGAAGGCTTCCCATTTTCCAGCCATCCCTTTACCTGTGAACATCTGTGCCCAATCAGCTTTTGAAAGTTCTTGCCTAATACCATCAAAATTGACCTTTCTCCAATTTAGAACTTCACCTTTTAGATCTGGTATATCCTTTTCCATCACTATTTTAAATCTAATAGAATTATGGTCACTGGCCCCAACGTGCTCCCCCACTGAACACCTCAGTCACCTTCTAGATAGTTACAGCTCATTTACATTATAGTTTTGACTTAGCAACTTTTTTTTAATTTAGTGATTTTAGACGAGCACATTAACAAAAGTACTGTTGTTCAAGTTTTTCTGACAGTGCTTTATTTGATACAATATTGCAAATTTAGTAAGTTATAGACTGGAAAGGAAATCATTCAGACTTTAGCAATGTTGCGTGCTTGGCTCAAATTGTATTTGACTGTAATTTCAATGTGAGACATTCTAAATTCAGGGAATCCCAATCACTGTGAGGGATATTAAACTCAAGTCTTCTGTTTGAAATGGCTGCATTCATGAGACCAGGTCGTCTGAAGTCGGAGAGAAATAGCAGTCAGCACTGGTTAACTTAGAAAGTGAAAGAAATACCATGCACAATTATATGTGAAACCTTAGCTTTCTTCTTCGAGTTACAAAATTTTTATCATTTCTTTTTTCTGGATGTTTACTCAAAACAGTAATTTATATTGTCTTTGTTCACATTTCTAAATTAGGATCACAAAATCATTAATAATATTTGGCCTTAATGCTGTTGTAAATGATTTAGATTTAACAATTGTTCTCCCATCCATTTAGAGAAAAATGGTGCCGATGTGAGTGTGCTGGCATTCCCAAGTGGGTATTCTTGGTGAAGAAGGAAATGAGTTAGTGCTTCTGATGTGGATAGACTGCTGGAGCATCGTGATTATAGAATCATCTCTTTCCTTTTTCAGTTTTGCAATCTACTCCCGATGCTGCAACATCCTCCAACTGCTCAGTCTGGCATAGTCACAATAGGCATTTTTTGTGACATGAATGTTAGCAACCACAGATCAGCCTAAGCTTGGATGTTAGCCAGGTCATTCTGTATGATGATCTGGGATGCCTCATAACTGAAGAGGCAGTGAATGGATGTAAACACCAGAATTAGAAGTAAATAATTTCCTGACATTATTACAAAGAGAAAATTGTTACTGTTATGAAGCATATAAGATATTAACTCAAATCTTCCAGTGGGAAGGTGGTCTTTGCTGCAGTGTAGTCTGAAATTGTCTGTCGGGACGGTGCAGAAGTCTCAGTGCAGTTATCTCTGTGAAAGTAGTACAAAAAGTTCAAACTAATGAATAGTTATCCGACACGCACACGCACTCACTCAGAACTTTGGAGCTTCCATCTTCTTTAACGTAAGCTGGGCGAAGTTTGAGGGATTAAACATGTTTTAACTGTGGCTGACAATGCAACTGACACACACAATCTTGATTACCGCCCGGATACAACCCAGCCTTAACTTACAACCAGTACCTCCAACTACCAGACCCACCTACTCTCTTCCCACCCACACAGCGAACTTCAAGCCATGAGACTTCATGGGGACCTGAGTCAGTGTTGACGACTGCCAGAGCAACTCCCTCCTGACTGTATACCACTGTTCCACCACCTCTTCTGGATCTGTCCTGCCGGTTGGACAGGACATACCCAGGGATGGTGATGGTGGTGTCTGGAACATTGTCTGTGAGTAATGATTCCGTGAGTATGACAATGTCAGGCTGTTGCTTGACTAGTCTGTGAGACAGCTCTCCCAATTTTGGCACTAGCCCCCAGTTGTTAGTGAGGAGGATTTTGCAGGGTCAACTGGGCTGATTCTGCCATTGTCTTTTCTGGAGCCTAGGTTGATGCCAGGTGATTCGTCCAGTTCCATTTTTGTGAGACTTTGGCGCAGTTCATACCACTGAATGGCTGCTAGGCCATTTCAGAGGTCAGTTGAAAGTCAACCACATTACTGTAGGTCTGGAGTCACATATAGGCCAGACGAGGTAAGGATGGCACATTTCCTTCCCTGAAAGACAGTCGTGAACCAAATGGGTTTTTCTAACAATCGACAATTGCTTCATGGTCATCATTAGTCCCTTAATTCCATTTTTTAAAATTGAATTCAAATTCCATCATCTGCTATGGCGGGATTCAAACTTGTGTCCCCAGAATATTATTTTGGTCTCTGGATTGATAGCCTAGCGATAATACCACTAGGCCAAAGCTTTCTCATAGAATTATAGAACAGAATTCCTACAGTGCAGCAGCAGACCATTTGGCCCATCAAGTCTATACCGACCCTAAAGGGCATCCCACCAGCACCACCCCCCACCGTATCCCATAAGCCCATATTTGCCTTGGCAAGTCCACCTAAACAGAACATCCCTGAACACTACAGACAGTTTAGCGCAGCCAATCCACCGAAACTGCACGTCATTGGGAGGAAACCGGAGCACATGGTGGAAACCCATGCAGACACAGGGAGAACGTGCAATCTCCACACAGACAGTCACCCAAATCTGGATTTGAATCTGGCTCCCTGGCAATGTGAGGCAGCAATGGTAACCCATGACACACTATGCTTCCCACGAGATTGGCAGGAGATCAACTTATCTACAATACAAGAATGTCCACAAGAGTCCTCTGAAGATAATCGGCTGATTGGAGTCACTGGAAACAAGCAGCTGAAACAACATGGAGAAAGTTGTGGACAAAAAAAACAACAGATGGTGGAAGAGAGAGCCAAACAAAAGAAAGAAACACCAATTAATCCCAGGCCAACAGGCCTCATCTGTGCCAATTGCAGAAGAGATTGCTATTTACAAATTGGCCTCTTCAGCCATAACAGACTGTCTTGAAGTAGAATATACTCCAGGCAGAGTCCATCATCTCCTGGTATGGCCAGATATCCATACAATGGGACTTGGATAACATCTACCTTAGACTGCTTTGTTACAGGTAGCATTGATGCCACCAAGTACCAAATAACGATTATGTTGGACCACAGAAAATTCACTTATTTCCTCTTGTCCTTCAGTGGAACTGCTGTTACCAAGTTTCGTGCCAGCAATATTATGTTTAGTCCACAAGGGTTCTCCACCCTCGAATGTTCAAGTTAGGAATGAATTTGAATGCTCAATATTCAGGGTAGATGAAGTCCTAACAATACTTAAAATGCTCAAAACTATCCAAATGGACTAATGGGATGAAAATGTTGATGCTTTAGAAAGGAAACCATTAATTAATGTTCTTATCCTTTGATAAGCTGTCTAGTCAAAGCAGCAACATTTTATCCAGCGTTGTTTTATTTAGTGTGAAGTAAAATGAGTGTTTTATATGTTTCAATATCCTTCATGTTAGAGCTTGGATTTTGAACTCAGCTTGTAAGATTTGAAGTGTGTCTGTGTATGAAATGGGTTTAATGATTAACATATAAGGTTTTCAGAAGGAATGGTTTATTTAAAACAAAAATGGGATATATAATTCTGGGAATCTTGGAGGCTATTGGGAATTTGTTTCCATTAAGACAGCTTTGAACCTTTCAAACAAAGTAAACAATGGGGCTTCAGTTAGAAGGATATAGAATTGTAAGGTTTTTTGGCTTATGGAAAATACCAAAAGCCTAGAAGTATCTTTCGGCTTAGAAGTTGCAGATGTCATGGTTGAAGCTGGATGTGCAAAACGGTTTTCTTTCCTGAAGAAATTAGTATGATTAAAACTGTTGAGCCTCACTGCACTAGTGTGCTGGAAGTGAAACCCTATTATTCCCAGAACTGTCACAAAAGTTAATGATTTTCTAATAGTTCACTAAAATTTCCCAATGTACCTGTTTTTTAGATGCAGGTTGACAGAAAACATGGGCGATATTTCTATACTTAACAAAAATGACTGTTTATTACAAAAAAAAATCCTGGCTACAGATAAACAATTATGAGCAGTCAACCTTGAGCCCTACAACTCCCCTCTATATACACGCACATGCAGACAGACACAAAAATGCAGACAGACACAGGGAAAAATGGAGAAGGCAGTTTATTGGTCCTTGTCCACAGAATAAACTGAGATAATCCTTTTGTCAGGACCTACTGCTTGTTGAATTTCCATCTCCATGTACTTTCACTTACCTACAGGAAGCATAATGTATTGGTTAAGAGCCACAGCCAACAACAAATTGATCAGAAAACAGACTGGCTTTCTTCAGACATGAGCTGCTTCTTACTGTGGACAAAAGGGCAGCCCCTTCTGTTTTAGAGAATGGGTGGCCTCTGAACCAACATTCTTACAAGCTGTTTACCTCAGAGCTGTTTACCTCACACAGTGCCAGGTATCAGGAGTTTGTAACCAATAATTGGTCACCATTCCATTGATCAATCAGCTACTTATTGCCAGCCAAATTTCCCTTTTAACGCATCTCCTAGTTCCAACTCCAGTAGTAACCTCCTCTAAAACTTGAATAAACAGTGGTGTAAATAGCACTTCCAATAAGTGTCATGTAACTGATTTTTAAAGTGCAATATTCCTTTCCACAATCCTTTTTTTTTCAAAATAGTCTATTTCAATCAAAAGTGAAAAAGGTGTTGTCTTTGTAAAACTTTTGAGATAGTTTACCACCTTGTTAGGAGTTTAGTTTGAAAGTTCCAGATTGATATTTAGTTAAAACCCTAAAGGTGTTATTTGAGGCTGAGAAAATCTAAACTCAGTTTAATGAAGACTCATTAAGGCTATCAGTTTCACAATACTAGGAATTGCAGTACTAATTAGGTTAAACATTATCATCGTCAGCAGTCACTCGCTGATGATTTTGATTGTCCACTTAGGAAATTCTATGTCATTGGTCATGGGTTCTGTGTCTCCTTGCCCAATCCTAGAGCCATATCTCTGACCACCGATTTGGCAGGTGTTTCCAGGAGGTTGAAGTGGTTCTTTGCCTCAAGATTGCAAATATGCCTTTCTCCAGCTCCTTTTTTTTCCATACTTCCTCTTGCTGATGGGTGTTCTCAAACAATTGTATCCCTGCATAGACGAGTTTCCTCCAAGTCAGTTTCTTTGGAATGAGAGTCTCCCATGCATTGATATCTCTGTTGCATTTCTTGAGTGAAGCCTTCATGGAATCTTTGAAACACTTCTTTTGTCTTCCTTTCATTTGACTGACTTTCATTTGACGGCCTTTCTTGAGCTGGGTGCAGAAGAATTGCTTTGGTTGTCAGAACTCAGGTATCCTAAGCACATGTGTAGGGGGTAGTGTAATTTTTAAACGGTTAGCTGCATTTTAGTCTTTTCTACCTTATAGTAAACACAAGCAGATACTCGAAACTGTTGCTGGACCTCCCCCATGTTTTTATGAATGAAACAATTGTAACAGCTTTCCTCGATAGTTGAGAGACCGCCCTTAACCACAGTTGTACAACATCATCCATATAAGGAAAGAACGGGGAACTCGAACACTGATTGGCCAAGTGAGTAACAAAATAATCGCAGGCACCAGAACCCAAATAAGGAAAACAGTGGGGAACCCTAGCACTCATTGGTCAAGACAGCAGTAGGAGACCCAGCCCACATATACGTGTATATAATGTGTGGAGATTACTATACGTGTGTGTGTACCTGCGGGAACTGCACCCGACTTTGCAAAGTTGAATGAAAAAGTTTTGGACAGACTCCTCCATGTCTTTGTTCCTGGGAAGGGAAATAAAAGTGCCGGAGATGGGGCCGGACAGCCGCCTATCTCGCACACATGGAGAGCCCAGCAAAGTTAATTTTGGCTGGTTATGGCCATGATCCTGGTGTTGTCTGCTTCAAGGGCGCTGATGTTTGTATATCTGTCGTCCCAGCTGATGTGGAGAATCCTACTCAATTAGCATAGATAGTATTCTTCCAGGCTTTTGAGGTGGTCCAGGTTTCATGGCCATATGGAATAGTTGGAAGGATAACTGCCATATGCACAAGAATCTTGACATCAGCATGGATGTCACCCCATCAAAGACTCTCATCGTTAGGCGTCCAACAGCGACGCTTGCATAGCAGATACGATGTTGAATCTCCACATCGATGTCAACTTTAGCTGCAAAGCAGCTTCTCAGGCAGGCAAAATGTGCTATGTTTGGAAAGATATCTCCAATGATCTCGATAGCGGGATACATCAGAACTTGACCTGGGACTGGTGGGTAGAGGGCTTGAGTCTTCGTGAGCTCCACGCTGAGACCAGTGTTCGGTATGCTTCCGCAAAGGCATTAAGCTAAACTTGAAAGTTGTTTTCTGAGAGGGAGGAGATGACATTGTTATCCATTTACTGAAGTTTCACAAGTGAGGTTAGTGCTGTTTTCTTCCTGAATGTCAACAGGTTGAGATTGAAAAGTTTTCTGTCTGTTTTGTAGACAATGTCCACACCAATAGGAAGTTTATTCTTAATAAAATGATGAATGGTGACGAAGATGGAGAAAAGGGTGGGTGATGACACTATAGATACTAAATGCTACAGACTTAGTGGTGTCTAGGAAAGGGAATTCTCTCTGGGTTTTAGTGCTGTAAAGGAGTGTTAAATGTAAATAGTTTGGTTTATGCAATTTTATCTTCATTTACTTTGTATAATAACCTTCTGTTTTATTGCAAAAATCAAAGCTGAGGCATTGCATGCTTTTGATTCTGTCGAAGGCCACTTTGTTAAAACCAAAGAAAAACAAAACATGATCAATCAAGCCAGATTTCAGTCTAAGATCTGACTTGTCCAATAATAACATCAACTGCAATCATAACATGAGATAGTTGTTAAATAATCACAAAATTCTTTCAGTAATACAACAATAATACATTAAGAATGTATTTTGGTAAACTTGTTTCTGCTGAAGCAAGTTTTCCATTAAAATGTTTTAATCCTTCCATGTGGGCTGACTTGGGTATTGAATTTCTTTTTACAGCTGGTTCCTATCAAAAAACATTGATTTTAAAAAAAAGTTATACATTGCAGATTAGTAAAAGAGTACAGTCAAATCGAGAACTGAGTCAGCGAATGTGTTTTGTTCATGTGCACTTTATTTTTACAAAAGTTCAGAATCTAGAGCAAAACACCAGACTAGGAGTAGGCACCTGACATGTAGAAGCCTGAACACACACGGAGAGAGTTTTGGGTTTATGACAACTGTTCTATAATTAAGCAAAAGTGGGAAGGAGTGTGTATTTGTCAGAATTCGCAGAGTTGTGCTGGGGTTTTGTAATACTAGAAAAGTGTTCTTGGCACCACTGTGGAGGCTCAATGTACTAAATATTCCAATAAGCGCTTGAACCAGTCAAGAAAAGTCAAACCTAGCGAGTCACTAGTAAAGTTGTAAAAGGTAAAGTTGCTACAGTCCTGTGGGCTATGTGACTGCTCTCTCATTAGAAAGAAATGACTGGTGGTGGTTTAGCCTGAGGGTCACCACACCGCAGATGAGGGGAGAGATGGAGAAGGAGAGTCCTTCATGGTAACCTCAACTGGTGCAGGAAGTTGTGGTAAAGTTGTACCAGACATATGGAAGCTAAAATTTAACTCTACCAATATTGATCCAGAAGACATTAAGATTCAGCTATGTAATATTGGAGAAATTGCATTGAAGGTGTTGCCGTAGACTTGAGAGTTGTACTTGTGTGTAAACCTGGCATACATTTCACTCTCTCCTATCCTCCTTGGATATGGAAATAGAAGAAGCTTTATTGTCACATTTTCTCAAATAAGTACAGTGAAAATGGAGGGTGGTGCCACTATTTTAATAAATGGAGGAGGATAAACCTGGTAGCTACACACTGGTCAACCTAACATCTCAAATAAAAGCAAAATACTGTGGATGCTGGAAGTCTGAGACAGACACAGAAAATGCTGGAGAAACTCAGCAGCTCTGGCTGGAAACCAGATGCAGCCATATCTGCTGAGTTTCTCCCGCATTTTCTTTTTTTTGTTGCAACTTAACCTGAAACTGTTAATGAAAATAATCAAGAGCAAAATTAATTGTCATTTGGAAAGAGCAGCAACTTCGAGGAGAGTCAGCAAACATTTGTTAAAGGCAAATGGTGTTTGACAAATTGGATTGGTCTCCGTTATCAGGTGGTGGAGAGGGTTGGAAAAGTAGTGTAACTGAACTTCCGAAAGGTAAAATCCCTCAAAATAGACTTTCGAACAAAATTAAAGTCCATGTGCTTAAAGAGACATTGACAGCATGGAAACAAAATTGGCTAAGGAGCACAAAGCAGAGTAATGGTAAATGAGTGTTTTTCAGTTTGAAAGGATATATACACTGATGTTTTCCAGGGTCAGCTTTCAGTGTCACTTCTCTTCTTGATGTATATTAATAACTTTGACTTGAATATACAGCTGGAGAAAGTGAGATCTGCAGATGCTGGAGATCAGAGCTGGAAATGTGTTGCTGGAAAAGCGCAGCAGGTCAGGCAGCATCCAGGGAACAGGAGAATCAACGTTTCGGGCATAAGCCCTTCTTCGGGCATAAGCCCTTTCCTGAAGAAGGACTTATGCCCGAAACGTCGATTCTCCTGTTCCCTGGATGCTGCCTGACCTGCTGCGCTTTTCCAGCAACACATTTCCAGCTTTGAATATACAGCTCACAACTTCAACATTTGGTGATTCAAAACTCTAAAACTACGGTAACAATGGGATGGATTAATACAGCCTGAGGACGGATATGGGTAGATAAAATGGGCAGATGAACAGAAGATTAAATATAACACAGAAGTGTAAACTGATATACGTCTTGCTGGACTGAATGAGGAGGGTCAATATAAGATAAATAAATAGAAAGGGTGCAGGAACTGAGAGGCCTGGGGGTGTGCAGACACAAATCTTTGAAAATAGCAGGGCAAATTATGCTTTAAAAAAGGCTTGGGTACCTTGACATTATTAATAGAAGAATGGAGTACAAATGCTCAGGAGTTATGTTAAGTCCTTAGCAACACTGATTTGGCCTTAACTAGAGTATTATGTTTAATACTGAGACCAAACTTTAAGAAAGGTGCAGAAGAGAATTATGTAACTAGGACCAGGGAGAAAGGCATGAGTTTTGTGGAGATGAGAGAAATTGGGACTGTTATTGCAATAGATGTTGAAAGGGTGATTCGATGATGGGTTCAAAGTCACAAATGGTTTTGTTAAAGTAAACGTAGAAACTATTTCTAGAGGAAGTGGAGTAACCATTGAATGCAGAGTTAATCTCACCAGGAGCAATGCTAGTCTACATGCCTAATGACCACACAGGAAAGTAGATGGAGTTGAATGAATAGCTCGATAGAAGAGCCAATAGATGTGAAGAGCCACCTTCTTTATACGTGAGTTACCATTCTGTGTGTTCAATGCTGACCTTCTGTTTTTAGAAATTGTTATCAAGGTGTAATACATAATTCCTAAAAGAAGGTCAAGGACAAAGCAGTGAGTCACATCAAAGGTGACTGTTTAGGCATGGTTAAAAATCACACAACACCAGGTTATAGTCCAACAGGTTTAATTGGAAGTACACTAGCTTTCGGAGCGACGCTCCTTCATCAGGTGATTGTCACCTGATGAAGGAGCGTCGCTCCGAAAGCTAGTGTACTTCCAATTAAACCTGTTGGACTATAACCTGGTGTTGTGTGATTTTTAACTTTGTACACCCCAGTCCAACACCGGCATCTCCAAATCATGTTTAGGCATGAATGGTGAAGTGTTCATAGATTAAGTGGTTGCATTGTGAGAAATAAAATTATAGCCAAGACTTTATCATAGAGCAAAACCAATAAAGAAGAATTGAATGACAATACCTAAAGCAGTAAAGAGGTAAACTTTAAAAATCCTGGTTTAACACAAGATGATAGGAATAATCCAGGCCGGAGCACACAATGTGGTGTGTTTTCAACAGAAATGGTAGGAAAAAAGATAGCAGAGTTAGTTGCTTGTATAATCATTCTTCTTGATCTATCATAACTGCGCACATACATGTTGCAGCTTTAACCAAGTATATTTCAATATATCTGCTGTAGAACAGTTTATCTTTATCATGATTTCAGCATCCATTCTATAGCCTGAATTTCTTTTAGATTCAATAGTTAGTCAAATTATGTAGTCAGAGGAAACCAAGGCAAAAGTGATCGAAGATTGTTCCCTTTGAAGGAATGAGGAAGGTGCATAGTGTATGTCGATTTTTGTCGGCTCTTCAAAGAAGTTGTTATATCCAGATGATAGTTTCAGTGAGAGGGGAGGGGAAGGCAGATTTTTGTTTTAATGTTCTCCAGATTTGGGTCATGGCTGTACTATCTTTGTTGTCCATTTTTGACCACTTTAAGAATAATGAATTTTCATCTTTGAATCACTCAACTCCTTGTGCTGCTGGTGATCCCACAGTGTTGTAGTAGCAAGTTCAGAATCTGTATTCAGCAGTGTTTGTTGGAGAAAATTAAAATATCATGTCTTAAATAGATTTCATGACGAAAACCTACAATAACTTTTCAAACTACACACTTGGACTGACAAGTTTTTTTTTAAATAATAAATTAAAATAGTGACTTGTTACAATGATACTTCAACAATAAAAAACATATTTATTTCAATTAATTGTCAAATGCGGAGTAAAGTTGGAAGTATTAACTACTCTTGTTTTAACCAGTTCTTTATCCACACATTACCTTCAAGCACTCCATAACCCTTTTAAATATGTACAAATCAAGTTTAAGTAATTGCTCCAGATTGGTGGAGCAGTACTAATTCTCATGTTGTGAAAATATAGAAAATTGTCAAAAATTATTAAAATAATAATTACAACTGACCCTTTCCAGCAATGGTCAACTTTTCTCCATGGCAATGCCAGTGATATTCAAATACCGGACATAAATTAGTAAATGTCTGATTTCAGTTTTTCCAGTAAGTGCCATCTCTCTTAATTTTACTCAGGGAATGCAGCTGTCCCTTACATATGAGCTTCATAGAATCATAAAATCCCTACAGTGTGGAAGCAAGCCAGTTGGCCCATCGAGTCCACACTGAAGAGAAACCCACCCTCTACATTGGGGAGACAGGACGCCTTCTTGCGGATCGTTTCAGAGAACATCTTTGGTTCACACGCACCAATCAACTCTACCGCCCAGTGGCTGAATACTTCAATTTTCACCCCCTCCCCACTCCGCCAAGGAAATACAGGTCTGGGCCTCCTCCACTGCCAAACCGTTACCACCCGACGTCTCGAGGAAAAACGTCTCATATCCCTGCAACCACACGGCATAAATGTGGATTTCAACAGCTTCCTCATTTCCCCTCCCCCTACATTATTCTAGTACTCAGCACCACCCTCCGGACCTCCATCACTCCCCCCGTGACCTAGCACCCTCTCCCTTACATTCATCCACCTATCGTTTTCTCAGCTACCTTCCTCCCCCATCCCCCTCCCATTTATCTCTCAGCCCTAGCCCACAAGCCTCATTCCTGATGAAGGGCTTATGCCTGAAATGTCGATGCTCCTGCTCCTCGGGTGCTGCCTGACATGCTGTGCTTTCCCAGCAACGCACTCTTGATTTTGTTCCCCAGATCCCTTGATTTCAGAAATCTGCAGACAGACTGAAGCTGAGGGGATGGATACTAGTGAAGCTGACTGATTTGTGGACCAGGGTCCAATTATCAATGACAAAGGTCCTCAGCCTTTCATAACAAGATGCTTGATTATCAGGTGGCTGAACAGCTCAGGCTAAGAGCAAGACAAAGAGGAAGTAACAATTCTCCTGCAGCCAAAATGCGCGCTTTCAGGTCTCTTCAGTGAAGCTTTAGATCTGAAGAGAAGCTAACTGGTCGACATCAGCAAAGAAAACCTGAGGAGGACCAGCGTATTTTGCCTTTAACTGATGCTACAAGTTGTGACTTTGAACTGAATAAGCCAGAGACCCTTTCACAAATGAACCAGCCACCAGTCGGAAGCATTTGGAAAAAAGAAATGTTGAATAGAAACTCTGGTATCAGCAAGAACCAACCCAATAGAGCTTCCATGCAGACAGGATTATTTTCCCAGTTTTTCCTCTACCCATGTGACTTATTCCTCTGTGTGCAAGGGTTATTAAGAGTTTTAATTTGTAGTGTTTACTTATTTTAATTTCATAGTTAACTTGCAGCTAGAATATAATGACCAGTAAAATATATATAGAGTGATTTCTGTTAAGTACAGTACAGAGACCTGGTCTGTGCTTTCTAGCACCCTGAATCTGAAAACCAGAAACAGAAATTGCTGGAGAAACTCAGACTTCTGGTCCCAAAGCATTAACCCTGCTTTCTCTCAATTGATGCTGCTAGGACTGCTGAGTTCTCCAGTAATTTAAGTTCTTTGATGTACTTTAGATCTGAAAAATCGGATAGTTTGGCGGTCTTGTATATTTCTTTAAAAAAAAACTAATTTTTGCGGAGACTCTGAGAATAAAGGGGTCAGGTATAGCGCAATCTAAATGAAGGTCGAGGCCTTTCGAATTATTACAGTTTCTTTTATTACAAGCTGCTGGTCTCTTCTTAGTTGATTTTTTTGTTCAATGACGTAATTGCATTCAGGGTGGTTAGAAACTACATCCAGCAGTGTTTTCTGATCCTTATTTTTTCTAATTTCTTCTCACATTGATTCTACTCCCTAATCTTCTGTGCCTGAATCCTTCCTAACCACTGAACTTGTGGAATTGTTCGAATAAATACTCCAAGCGTGTGTTGGCTTGCATCTAGAATGCCTCGTGACCTTTCAGACAACAGTGGAACAAACATTTTACCGGATTGTGGGTTACACTAAATAAAAAACAGATGTTTCAAAGTGCAAATGGTTTAGCCAAGAGTGTGACACACTAAATCAAGTAGTCTCAAGCAGAAATACCAATTAACAGTCCCTTCTGATAAATGTCAATGCAAGGTGGATTTAGCCTAAAGCTTCTCAATTAACCTTACCTATTGATTTACTGCTTATTTACCATTGGATGTCTCCATGGCCTTGAGGCAGGCTCTTTAGTTCAAACGAGGCATTCAGATATACACTTGCAAAATTAACTGGAGGAAATATAAGTGTATCTTGTAACAAACTCCATGCTCCAACTTACACAGGATATTTAAACTTTATCTATCGGTATATTGCCAAAATAACTTTTACTCTGGCATAATTTCCATCAATCCTGAGTGCACAATGTAAAAGGAAACAATCTAATGACATGAAATATTATCTTTGATTCATTGTTCAATTTTTGAATTGCAATAATATTACATTTATGTTACTATAGTCAAAAATTAATTTGAGACTCCAAATCAAGCTTATATAGTCTAAACATTGACTTGATGACATGTACACTCATGATGACGTTTCAAAAACACCGATTCAAAGTATAATTGAAATATTTTTCTGAACATGCAAGTGATGGATACGAAATTCTGTAACTTGCTCAACTGTGTTCACTGCAGTCCGCAAGATAACTTTGTGTAGTAAAAAAGGTCACAAAGGCACACATAACAATAGCTGTGGCTGAAAATTCATAGGCCTAATTTGTGGGGAATACTGTGATCGAGCTTTTTATCACTTAAAAAGCAAGCTGCAGACAACTAATAGCTGTTCCCAAGCACTCACTGGACGGATGTCTAATAAGAGATATCTAAGCATTTTTAATGTGGCATCAGCACATTTAACTCATGGATTGTGTGAATTATCAGAACATTAATTTCCAATATGTCCACCAACATGTTACACAGAAGGAACCTGAATTGCTATCAACACAAACCTGATTCCAGTTAGGTAAAGAATTACAACTAACTAAATCTGCTTGAAATGTTTGCTGATGATTAATTCTTTTGTTCCTTTTCCAGAGAAGACTTTGAGGAAATATTTGATATCATAATCACAAACGCTTTGAAGCCAGGTTTCTTTACTCAAATGCCACAACAAAGACCCTTTCGAACTCTTGGTAAGTTCCGTAATCCTCTGAAATTAATGAAATGTTTTAAATAAATCCATGTCAAGGAAATGACTTGATTGAGTTGCTGCTAATTCAAACCTAGTGTGGAAGGCGGGGAGATTGAGGACTACTGTTGATCATGTTTGTGAACCTTGTCAGGTTTCCCTGCCTCTTTCAATGCAATCTTGATACCAAAAAGTCTACTTGGGGGCTTTATCGAAGGTTTATTGGCTATGTTAATCGAGCTGCATATGTCAGCCACATGTAAGCTAAACCCTGTGACCAGTACAGCTGATGAATGTAAGCTGCTTTCCAACGTGTCTGTGAAATGGAATGCCACAAATACCAATAAAGCTGAACAACAGGCTCCGAAATCAACAGCTGCAGTTTATCAGACTCTGAGGCGAGCAGTTCCAGTGTATTATGGAGCAATTTTTTTTAAATTTGCTTTTATTCTGATAAGTTAATGACTGTCCATTCATTTACATAAAATATTACTTGGTCATTATGTATCTTAGATGAAGGACATTATATTACACATGGAAAGTCGAATGTTAGACAATATTAGTTTGTTGAGTTTTGCAATTTCTTTTTATTGTTGATTTACTTTGTTCCCACCAAGCCTAAAATCCTGTCATTTCCATGCAGGAGGGGAAGCTATTTTTAGTCCGATCAGGAGATAGCTTATGAAATACGAAGAAACCTTAACATGTCCCTACTTTTGCTGCTGACTTTTCCTTAGTGCAACTCAAACTCTTTCATATTGTGACTCCATTTCAAGGTGATCCTTTCATGAGAAGTTGGAGAGTGAGGGCTTGTCAGAGCAGGAGCATAGATGTTGCAACTTGGTTCGAGTTCCCAAATAAACATTACTGCTTTGGCTCTTGCGACCTTTAGCTCTCAAAATCACTCGAGGTCCCTACCCCATTTTTGGAAACTTCTGCTTTACTCATCACTGTAGGCTTCCTTCCATAATGGGATATTTGGTCATTTTGACATTGTTCTTTTTATCAAGGCTGCACTCTGATTTTATAGAAATTGCTAGTTCATCAATGTCTCAGTAAGATCAACGTTAGGTCAGGTAGCAGGTATTTTACATGCTTTATCTCAAAGGTACCCTCTGTACTGTGCAGTAACTTGATCTTATTGTTCAGGGTGATTCTCAGAAGGACTAGACCTCTGATAATCATGCAGATTCTTTCCTAACCTCCTTTGTAATACTTCACCATTTGGACAGTTTGACATTAAAATGTGAGATTTTTTTTCCCCTCAGTGCTCCTTGTGGTATCTTTGTCCTGAACTTATTGAAACTCTGTTCCTTTCTTGGCATCCAGTACATAGCAAGATTATTCCCAGCTTTGATTTTTTTTTTCAGTTTTGTCCTATGTAAAGACAGATTTTACATGACTTCTCATGGTCAGAATATTTGGGTCAGGGATAAGATGCACGTGTTCAGGCTGAATCCACAGGAGCTCAAAACTGTCAAGGAAACCTCTGTTCTAAGGGTCCTACCATTCAGTGAACTGTTTTCAATTCAAATTATGAGGCAAAATATGAACTTTCTCTTCAATTAACCTCAAAATCTTTTAATAGTCAAGCAAATTATTTGCCTTGTATCAACATTTGTAAGTATCAATGTTCACACCAAATGACCAGCACACTGTGGAAAGTAAGGGATGAAATTAAGAGACGTCTTGCAGAAATATTTGCATCGTCCATAATTACGGTTGAGGTGCCTGATGACTGGAGGGTGGCTAATGTTGTATCTTTGTTTAAGAAACATTGTAAGGAGAAACCGGGGAACTATAGACCTGTGAGTCTGAATTTGGTTATGGGCAAATTGTTGGAGGTGATTATAAAAGATAGGACTTATGGACATTTAGAGAGACAAAAATTGATTAGGGATAGTCAGCATGATTTTGTGCAAGGAAAATCATGTATCAGAAACTTGATTGATTTTTTTGAGGAAGTTATCAAAATGATTGATGGCAGAGCAGTAGACGTTGTTTATTTGGATTTTAGTAAAGCCTTTGACAAGGTTCCACATGGTAGAGTAATTAGTAAAATTAGGTCACATGGGATTCCGAGGGTGCTTGCCAATTGGATACATAATTGGTTTACTGGCAGAAGACAGAGTGTAATGGTGGAGGGTTGCTTTTGGGACTGGAGGCTTGTGACCAGCAGTGTTCCAGAGGAATTGGTTCTGGGCCCTCTTTAGTTTGACATTAATATAAGGATGAGAATATAGAAGGTATGGTTAATAAGTTTAAAGACGACACCAAAATAGGTGACATAGTAGAAGAAGGTTTTCTAAGATTACAAATGGATCTTGATCAAATGGGTCAATTGGCTAAAAAAATTGGCAGGTGGGCTTCAATCTGGATAAATGTGAGGAACTGCATTTTGGTGCAATATTCAAGGGTAGAGCATATACAATTAATGGTACGGCCTTGGGTAGTGTTGTAGAACAGAAGGACTGAGGGTTGCAGATACATAATCCTTTGAAGTTTGCGTCACATACAGACAGGGCGATTAAAAAGGCGTTTGACACGCTTGCCTTCATTGCTCAGTTCTTTGAGTATGGGAGTTGGGAAGTTGTGTTGAGGTTGTACAGGATATTGGTGAAGCCTCTTCTCGAGTACTGCATCCAGTTTTGGTTGCCCAGTTATAGGAAGGATATTATCAAGCTGAAGAGGGTTCAGTCGAGATTTACCAAAATGTTGCCAGGTATGAAAGGTTTGAGTTATAATGAAAGGCTGGATAAGCTAGAACTTTTTTCACTGGAGTCTAAGAGGTTGAGAGGCAACGTGATTAAGGTTTATAAAATAATGAGAGGTATAGATAGAGTTAATGGTAGTTATCTTTTCCCTAGGATGGGGAATTTCAAGGAGGGGGCGCGGTGCACGTTTTAGAGGAGAGAGATTTTAAAAAGACCCTACAGGCAACTTCTTTACACAGAGGGCAGTTTGCGAGTGGATTGAATTTCCTGAAGAAGTGGTGGATGTGGGTACAATTACAATGTTTAAAAGACATTCGGATACATACATGAACATGAAAGGTTTGGATGGATATGGGCCAGGAGCTGGCAGATGGGACTAGTTTAGTTTGGGATTATACTCGTCATGAACTGGTTGGCCCGAAGGGTCTGTTTCCATGCTGTATGATTCTGTTGGTATATAGCCTTCAATCCATAATTTAGATTCAAAGATTCAGTCACAATTTTGGAGTTCTTGAATCTGATATTCTGTTACTTTAAATACCAGCTTTTTTGATGAGACATTTCTTATAGTCTGTACTGAATCTTTTACTGTCCTCCTATCTCCCTAAAGCCTGTTCACCATCTTGAAGGCACTGATTAGGAGTATAATGAAATACTCTTCTTTTGCCCAGATGAGTGTAGCTCTTGCAACATTGACGAAGTTGAATATCATCCACACAACATCCCACTTCATTGTCATCCCACCCACCATCTGCAACAGTGACTCCTTTCAACACTGACACAAAGTAGCAGCAGTATGTCCCATCCACAAAATGCACTGTGGTAATTCACCAAGCCTCCACCTTCAGCACTTTCCAAACCTGTGACCTCTACTACCAAGAAAGACAAGGTTAAAAATCACACAACAACAGGTTATAGTTCAACAGGTTTGTTTGGAAGTACTAGCTTTTGGAGTGCTGCTCCTTCATCAGGTAGCTTAATAGCCATCAAATATATCGTTTCAGTAGCATAACACTGTGATTTTTTGCTATAAATTCTGTGTCTTATGATCCTGCTCCACAGCTACCTGACAAAGGAGCAATGCTGCAAAAGCTAGTATGTCCAAATAAACCTGTTGGACTATCAGGCATGGGAATATCCCACTTGCAAAATTCCCTCATTGTCAAACATCATCCTGACTTGGAAGTACATTGCCATTCCTTTTTTGTCACTGAGTTAGAATCCTGAGCTCCCTTCCTATCAGCACTGTAGGTTTCTCCAAGCTGCAAGGACAGCAACAGTTCAAGAAGGTAGTTCACTACTAGCTTCTCCAGTGTGATCAGGCGTTAACATTCAATATAGGCCTAGCCACCAATGGCCACAAGCCATGAGCATTTGTTTTAAATCTGCTATCTGCTAAAACTCTGCACAAATCAAAGGTAGAACCATACTCAGCATGAAGCTACTAAAATATCATAAATGTTGACATGGTCTTTTTTTTGTATCAATAATTAGTTATTTTTAACATTAAAAAAAAGAACTCAGCAGTTTTCAAAATAAGAATAGCCAATTCTCCTCTGCTTTGAAAAATAAGAAAGATATGACTTATTATCACCCCGAAAAGTAAGCTATTTTTCTACTTTAGAATTTTTTTAAAGATAAATAGGTTCCAAAATTTAAAACATGGACAACATCATGGCATAGAATTATAATCTCACTGTGGATAAACTATCGAGGGTGAAAGCACTTTGAAATTTGGAAAAAGTGAGGACTGCAGATGCTGGAGATCAGAGTCAAGAGTGGGGTGCTGTCCAAAGCACAGCAGGTCAGGCAGCATCCAAGGAGGAGCAGAATCGACATTTTGGGCATAAGCGCTTCATCAGGAATGAGGCTTGTGGGCCAAGGGGGCTGAGAGATAAATGGGAGGGGGATGGGGCTGGGGGGAAGGTAGCTGGGAATGTGATAGATAGATGAAGGTGATAGGTCAGAGAAAAGGGTGGAGCAGATAGATGGAAAGGAAGATGGACAGGTAGGACAGTTCAAGAGGGTGGTGCTGAGTTGGAAGGTTGGATCTGGAATAAGGTGGGAGGAGGGGAAATGAGGAAACTGGTGAAATCCACATTGATCCCATGTGGGTGAAGAATCCCAAGGCAGAAGATGAGGTGTTCTTCCTCCAGGCAGTGGGTTGTAAGGGTTTGGCGATGGAGGAGGTACTGCATGTCCTTGGGAGAGTGGGAGGAGGAATTAAAAGTGTTCAGCTTCGGGGCGATGAGGTTGCTTCATGCATGTGTCCCAGAGATGTTCTCTGAATTGTTCAGCAAGTAGGCGTCCTGTCTCCCCAATACAGAGGAGACCACAACGGGAGCAACTGATGCAGTAAATGACACGTGTGGAAGGTCAGGTACATCTCTGATGGATGTGGAAGGCTCCTTTGGGGTCTTAGACAGAAGTGAGGGGTGAGGACCAGTTCAGCCAAACGAATGTGTGGGTCAGTGGAGGGGTACTGGTGGGCACTTTGGTTAAGGAAGAAACGGAGAGCTTGGAGGCCTTCGTCATGGCAGATAGAGGTGTATAGGGTCTGGATGTCCTAGTGAAGATGAGGCGTTGGGGGCTGGGGAAACGAAAGTCATGAAGGAAGTGGAGGGCGTGGGTGGTGTCCCAAACGTAGATGGGGAGTTCATAGACTGGGGGGAAAGGATGGTGTCAAGGTATGTGGAGATGGGTTTGGTGGGGCAGGAGGAGGCTGAGACGATAGGTCGGCCAGTACAGTCAGGTTTGTGAATTTTGGGAAAGGGGTAGAACCGGGTGGTGCAGGGTTCCCTGACTATGAGGTTGGAAGCTGTAGGTGGGAGATCTCCTGAGGTAACGACGTTGTGTGTACTCTGGGAGATAATGGTTTGGTGATGGGAGGTGAGGTCATGGTCACAGGGGCAGTAGCAGGAGGTGTCCGCGAGTTAACGCCTGACTTCAACGGTGTAGAGGTTGGTGCGCCAAACTATCACTGCACCCCCGCTTATCTACTGGCTTGATAGTGAGTTTGGGGTTGGAGCGGAGGGAGTGGAGGATTTTGCGTTGTGAGGCTACGAGTTTGGAGTGGGCGGGTGAGGTGGACAGCCAGCAACAGTTGGAAATGAAGAGGTCAAGGGCAGTTAACAGGCCAGCATGGTGTGTCCATGGAGTGTTTTGGAGGCAGGAGAAGGGGTTATCGAAGGGTGGCGGGAGTCATGCTGGAAAAAGTAAGTCTGGAGTCTCATTCCCCCCCCCAGACCTTAAGTTCACCTGAAGTTTCTTGGTCACCGTCCCCCCCCCTTCCCGGACCTCTCCATCTCCATTAACAGTGTCCAACTCAACACGGACATCTTCTACAAACCCACCGACTCCCACAGCCACATGGACTACACTCCTCTCACCCTGTCTCCTGTAAAAACACTATCCCTGTTTCTCAAATCCTCCGCCTCCGCATTTACTCCCAGGAAGACCAATTTAACCAAAGAACACACTAGATGGCCTCCTTCTTCAAAGACCGCAATTTCCCCTCCCAAGTGTTCGATGATGCCCTCCACGCATGTCTCCACTTCTTGCACCTCAGCCCTCGAACCCCACCCCTCGAATCACAACAAGGACACAATCCCCACAGTCCTCACCTTCCACCTCACCAACCTCTGGATGCATCATCCTCCACCATTTCCGCCACCTACAAACAGACCCCACCACCAGTGATATATTTCCCTCCCCATTATTATCTGCATTCCATAAAGACCATTCCTTCCATGACTCTCTTGTCAGGTCCATACCTCCCACCAACCCACCCTCCCGTCCCAGCACCAGCACTGCAAGAATTACAAAACCAGCGCTCACACCTCCCCCCTCACCTCTGTCCAAGGCCCCAAAAGAGTCTTCCACATCAGTCAGAGATGTACGTGCACTTCCACACACATCATTTACTGTATCCATTGCTCCCGATGCAGTCCCCTCTAGATTGGCGAGACAGGGCGCCTACTTGCAGAATGCTTCAGAGAACATCTCGAGGACACATACACGAAGCAACCCTACCGCCCTGTGGCCGAACACTTTAACTCCCCCTCCCATTCCCCCAAGGACATGGAGGTCCTGGACCTCCTCAATCACCAAATCCTTATCATCCGCCATCAGGAGGAAGAATGCCTCATCTTCAACCTTGGGACCCTCCAACCACATGGGATCAATGCGGACTTCTCCCAGCCCCACCCTCCTCCCATTTGTCTTTCAGCCCCCTTGGTCCACAAGCCTCATTCCTGATGAAGGGCTTATTTCCGAAATGTCAATTCTCCTGCTCCTCAGATGCTGCCTTACTGACTGTGCTTCTCCAGCACTTTGAAGTTGATGAGAGGTGGTTCAATCTGCAGTATGCAATCAAATTTAATATTGACATTTGTGTGAGTACAGTACTCTCAATATGTTTTTAGTCAAATCTCTACTCATTTAAATAGTATGGAACAAATCTTTGATCCTGAAATGTTGCAAATAATGGTCTATAGTTGTTTCAAATTTTTTAGACTGATCCAAAATCCCAGTTTGAAATAATTAATGAATATTTCAAAAATCTGTGGTAACCAACCTGGCTTCTTGCTGAACCATTGTTCTTTTTGGATTGACAGCAATTTTCATAAAAAGCATTCTGAGGTGTGTGGATGTTATTAGCAAGGACTGAACTTGTTGCCCATCCTAAATTGCCCTTGAGAAAATGGGTTGTTCTGCCTTCTTGAACCACTGTAGTTCATGTAAGCAAAGCAAAGACTTGCAGATGCTGGCAATCTGAAACAAAAGCAGAAATTGCTAGAGAGTCTGAATAGGTTGATGTAATGTAGATAGACCCACAGCACTGTTAGTAATGGTGGTCCAGGAATTTGACCCTGCAGTTGTGATGCAATGGTGATGTATCTCTGATACAGGAAGTGTTTTCTACTACGAAGCTGGAAATATTAGATATGTCTTGATGCTATCCTATTTCTAAAGTATGAAGTGACAGTCATCGAGTATAGTCAAGACTGAGATTGATAGATTTCGACATTTGAGAAACATCCAGGGATATAGGCACATTGTGTTAAAGTAGAAGATCAGCCATGATTTCATTGAATTAACGAACAGAATCAAAGGGCTGAATGGCCTACTGCTGTTCCTTTTTATTATTAGGGGAACTAAAATTCCGACTTAAAAGTATACCAAGAAACCGAGGATATAAATTCAAAATGCACAATTCAAATTGTTATATTAGATCATGGAGACATTGGCTTACTAATTCCTGAATCTGTCTGTGGTTCTGATTTTAATGAGTGAATGGTTCTTTATAGAATCATTGAATCATACAGCAAACTGTTCAGTCAAACCAGTCCATGCTGAACATAATCTCAAACTAAACTAGTCCCACCTGCCTGCTTTTGGCCCATATCCCTCCAAAACTTTCCTACACGTGTATTTAATGTTACTTTTTGTAAAAAAAGTGCCATCTTATATAAAGGTTATTTGTTGCAAATTTTTTCATAGGAAAGGATGCTGGTTTTGAAAACAGTATTACTCAGTGAGTTTCTGTAAACAGCAGCAAAACTTGCCAATGAAAAGCTAACTTTTATTCCAAATTAACAGATCCATGAAAGGCTGTCAAAGGAAATTGTTTTTAAAATGAAAATTGTTTAAATTAGTATATAGAATTTTTGTTGTGGTTCTGTTCGCCAAGCTGGGAATTTGTGTTGCAGACGTTTCGTCCCCTGTCTAGGTAACATTCTCAGTGCTTGGGAGCCTCCTGTGAAGCGTTCCTGTGATCTTTCCTCCGGCATTTGTAGTGGTTTGAATCTGCCGCTTCCGGTTGTCAGTTCCAGCTGTCCGTTGCAGTGGCCGGTATATTGGGTCCAGGTCGATGTGCTTATTGATTGAATCTGTGGATGAGTGCCATGCCTCTAGGAATTCCCTGGCTGTTCTCTGTTTGGCTTGTCCTATAATGGTAGTGTTGTCCCAGTCGAATTCATGTTGCTTGTCATCTGCGTGTGTGGCTACCAAGGATAGCTGGTTGTGTCGTTTCGTGGCTAGTTGGTGTTCATGGATACAGATCGTTAGCTGTCTTCCTATTTGTCCTAAGTAGTGTTTTGTGCAGTCCTTGCA
>NC_057712.1:78704320-78711512 GCF_004010195.1 Chiloscyllium plagiosum
TTAGGTGTTCTCTGTACCATCACGTCTAGGAATGGGAGTTGGTTGTCCTTTTCTTCCTCTCTAGTGAATCGGATTCCTGTTAGTGTGGCATTGATGATCCGTGTGTGTTCTCTATTTCTAGCCACGAAACGACACGACCAGCTATCCTTAGTAGCCACACACTCAGCTGGCAAGCAACATGAATTCAACTGGGACAATACTACTATTATAGGACAAGCCAAACAGAGAACAGCCAGGGAATTCCTAGAGGCATGGCACTCATCCATAGATTCAATCAATAAGCACATCGACCTGAACCCAATATACGGACCACTGCAGCGGACAGCTGAAACTGACAACCGGAAGCGGCAGATTCAAACCGCTACAAATTCTGGAGGAAAGATCACAGAAGCGCTTCACAGGAGGCTCCGAAGCACTGAGGATGTCACCTAGACAGGGGATGAAACGTCTGCAACACAAATTCCCAGCTCGGCGAACAGAACCACAACAACGAGCACCCGAGCTACAAATCTTTTCACAAACATTGAATATAGAATTTTTTTTCAGAAGCTGAAGTAACTTCTCAATAATAACCTATGAGAGTTTTCAATGCGACAGTCCTGAGCTTGATGGGGCACTGTTGGTGCTGTGCATCGTGAAAATACCTGTGCTGTTGTCAGAAAGATAAAGCTATTGATGCAAACTATTGGTCAAATGAGTGCATGTAGCTTTTGTGATCCATTTTGGTTTAACTTGATGCTTGCTTTTACAAGTTTTATTTTAAGTCTAGTAGTGCAGTGAACTCTTTTAGTTCGATCTCTTGTGCAAGAGAGGTGATGGCCTCATGGTATTGTAACTGGACTAGTAATCCAAAGACCTGGTTCGAATCCCACCCATGGCAAATAAAAATCTGGAATTAAAAATTGAAGCATTGCCGATTGTCGTAAAAAAGCTATCTGGTTCATTGCTATCCTTTTCCTGCTATCCTTACCTGGGCTGGCCTACCTGCAATTCAAAAGCCACAGTGGTATGTTTGTCTCTTAACTGCTAGTGAGCCATTCACTTATATCAACTGCTAGAAAGAGGATAAGGAATGAAACCAGATAGACCTCCTGGCTTCAACTAAGGCACTCGAAACGACAATAACAAGCTCACCCCTGTTGACCTTTCAAAGTCCCCTAATTAATCGAGGATACTTACTCGAACCAAAATTGGGAGAGCCGTCTCATAGACTAGTCAAACAACAGCCTGACATAGTTATATTCACTGAATAAAACCTTAAACACAATGTAGTACACAACACCACCAGTATCCCTGAGTCTACACTGTTCCATCGGCAGAATATTACCATTTCAAAATTATCATTCATCTGAAGATATCAAACTTGACCATATTGTTCACAATGTATCTTGGACAACATGGAAACATAGAGAGAGAAAATGCTTAAAACATTCAAGAGGGCAGATAATTTGTGTAATGAGTGGGAAAAAAGATACCTTTTTAGGGCAATGGTTCTTTTGTCAGAATTGGAAAAAGTTAGAGAGATAGCAAATTTTAAGTAAAAAAGCAAAGAAAGAGGGAGGAGAGAAAAAGTAAAAAATGTGAAGGTCTATGATATAGTAGAATGTAGCACACTTAACATGATTAAATAACCAACAAAAAGGATCATACAGGGCAGTATGAGATGACAATAGGATAAATAAAGTGAAGACAAGAAGACGTTTAATTAAAGAACCGAATCATTATCTTAAAAAACCTTGCCCACTAGCAAGGGGCCTTTGTTATGATCTGAGAATGTTGAAGACAGTTTTATGTCCCAAGATTGTGAAGTGACAAACTAATGTTATATTGAACCCCTTTAAAACAATGTAGGAGGGCAAGGATGGAAAGGTCAGAGTGGGTGACTTAATCCACTGCCTGGAGTGGCAGGACTGACGTACGAGGAGAGACGGGATTGGTTGGGACTATATTCACTGAAATTTAGAAAAATGAGGGGGTGTGATTTCTAACTAAAAACATATGAAATTCTGATAAGATAGACAAGGTAAATGCAGGAAAGAGTTTTCCAATGATTGAGGAGTTCAGAACCAGGAGTCACAGTTTAGAACAGGGGCTAGGCCATTTAGGATGAGATGATGAGAAATTTCTTCACCCACAGAATGGTAAGTCTGTGGAATTCTCTATCACAGAAAGCATTGAGGTCAAAACGCTCATTTTTTTTCAAGGGGGCTAGGTACAGTTCTTGGGGTTGAAAAGATCAAAGAATAGGGGAGAAAGCAGGAATAGGGTACTGAGTTGGATCATCAGCTATGATCATATTGAATGGTGGAGCAGTCTCGAAATGGCTTACAGCTTCTGTATAAGAGGGACATACAGACTTCACCTCGTCCTCACCATTTTGGCTGCTGCAGATGTATTTGTCTATGACAGTGTTGCTAAGTGTCACTACCACACAGTTCTTGGAGCAGGATGCTCTACTAATATCCCTATCCTCAATTAGCTAATCACAACAGTGTGAAAAATGAGGCTGAAACAGTTGTAACAATCTTCAGCCAATTTGATTCACTCCACATGATATCAAGAAACAATTGGAGGCATCACCTACTGCAAAGGCAATGGGCTGTGACAACCTTCCAGCAATAGTGCTGAAGCATTGTGCTCTGGAACATTCTGAACCCCTTGTCAAGCTGTTACAGTACAACTACAACACTAGCATCTACCTGAGAATGTGGAAAATTGTCCAGGTATATCCTATACTCAAAAAACAAAAAAAATACAACTAGGCCAATTGCCACCCTATCAGTCTAAACTTGATCATCAGTGAAGTGATGGAAGATGTTGCCAATGAAGTAGTATTTGCTTAACAATAACCTGCTCACTGACTCAGCTTGGGTTCTGCCAGGGCCACTCAATCCCTGACCTCAATACAGCCTTGGTTCTGACATGGACAAAAGAGCTGAATTCCAGATATCAGGTGAGAGTGATTGCCCTTTGACTAAGTGTGACATCAAGGAGGCCTCTCAAAATTGGAGTCAGTGTGAATCGGGGGCAACATTTTGCTGATTGAGTCTTACATGGCACAAAAGAAGATTATTGGAGGTCAGTCATCTCACCTCCAGAATATGTCTGCAGGAATTCCTCACAGTAATGTCCTTGGCTTAAATATCTTCAGCTGCTTTATCAATAACCTTCCCTCCATCATAATATCAGAGGTGCAATGTTCACTATGAATGTGCAATGTTCAGAAACATTTTTGACTTCTCAAGCGTTGAAGCACTCCATGTCCGAATGCAACAAGATCTGTACAATATCCGGGTTTGAGCTAACAATTGGTAAGTAACAGTGACATGACACAAATGCCAAGCAATGACCATCTTGAACTGGAGAGAATTTGGTCATCACACTTTGAAATTCAATAGTATTGCCATCATTGAATCCACTATCAAAACTTGGAGATTAACCTTGATCAGAAACTCAACTGAACTAACTATATAAGAAGTGGCTACAGGAGCAGGCCAGATGCTAAGATGACAACACTTGAGAAGCTTGCCATCATCCTGGGCAAAGCAGTCTGTTTGATTAGCACCACATCCACAAACGTCCACTCCCTTCACCACTGGTATGCAATAGTAGCAGCGTATACTATCTACAAGATGTACTGTGGATATTCTCCAAATCTCCTGAGAAAGCACCTTCCAAACCCGTGACCATTACCATTTAGAAGGACAAGGGTAACAGATACATGAAAACGTCACCAGCTGCAAGTTCCCCTCTAAGTGGCACATCATCCTGACTTGGAACTGTATCACAATTTCTTCTTTGTTACTGGGTCATAATCCGAGAACACCCTGTCTAATAAAATTATGGATCTACTTGCAGCATATGAACTGCAGCAGATCAAGAAGGCAACTCACTACCACCTTCTCAAGGCCAATAGAGGATGGGTAATAACTGCTGGCCCAGCCAGCAATGTCTACATCCTGGCAATGAACAAAAAAGGTTCATCAGTTGGTCACATTTGAGCACCAGCAGTCAGAAGATGACAAAGGAAAAGATAGGACATATATTTATAAATGTGTTACTTTCCTTTAGACTAAATAAAATCTAAGTGTGGTGCCCACTTCCACAAGGACAAAGTGATTCCTGGCACAATCCTGCAAATTCATAATTCACTTACTACTGATAAAGTACATAAAATCAATAGCATCAATGACCCTTCACAGCATAAAAGGATTCTAAATTAAGTATAAGATTATGAAGGGCTTGGGCAGGCTGAATAGAAATCGGCTGTTCCCCTTAGCCAAAAGGTCAAGAACAAGTGAGTTTGATTTTCAATTGAAAGACAGGAGATTTAGAAGGGTTTTGAGAAAAAAAAACATTTTCAGAGTGGTGTGGGTCCAGAATGCACTGCCTGTGAGGGAAGAGTCATAGAGATATAAAGCAGAGAAACAGACACTTCAGTCCAACTCATCCATGCTGACCAGAGATCCCAACCTAAACTAGTCCCATTTGCCAGCACTTGGCCCATATCCCTCTAAACCCTTCTTATTCATTTACCCATCCAGTTGCCTTTTAAATGTTGCAATTGTACCAGCCTCCTCCAACTTCCTCTGGCAGCTCATTCCATACAAGCACAATCCTCCATGTGAAAAAGTTGCCCCAGAGGTCGCTTTTATATCTTTCCCCTCTCACCCTAAACCTATGCCCTTTAGTTTTGGACTCACTCACCCCACTGGTCACAGGCGTCCAATCTAAAAGACAACCCTCCACCAGGATCCTCTGTCTTCTACCTTTAAGCCAGTTCTGTATCCAAATGGCTAGTTCTCCCTGTATTCCATGAGATCTAACCTTGTTAACCAGACTCCCATGGGGAGCCTTGTCGAACACCTTACTGAAGTCCATATAGATCACGTCCAATGCTCTGCCCTGATCAGTCCTCTTTGTTACTTTTTCAAAAAAACTCAGTCAAGTTTGTGAGACATGATTTCCCACACACAAAGCCATATTGACTATCCCTAATCAATCCCTGCCTTTCAAAATATGTGTAAATCCTGTCCCTCAGGATTCCCTCCCAACAACTTGCCCACCACCAACGTCAGGCTCACTGGTCTATAGTTCCCTGGCTTGTCCTTACCACCCTTTTCAAATAATGGTACCAAGTCAGCCAACTTTCAGTCTTTTGGCACATCACTTGTGACGGCCAATGATATAAATATCTCGGCAAGGGGCTTAGTAATCACTTCCCTAGCTTCCCACAGAGTTCAAGGGTACACCTGATCAGGTCCTGGGATTTATCCACCTTTATGTGTTTCAAGACATCCAGCACTTCCTCCTCTGATATGGACATTTTTCAAGACGTCACCATCTATTCCTCCACATTTTATATCTTTAGTGTCCTTCTCCACAGTAAACACTGATGCAAAATACTCCACCACCTCCTGCGGCTTCACACAAAGAATGTCTTGCTGACCTTTGAGGGGCTATATTTGCTCTCTAGTTGCCCTTTTGTCCTTTATGTATTTTTAAAAACCCTTTGGATTCTCCTTAACCCTATTTTCCAAAGCTATCTCATGTCCCCTTTTCACCCTCCTGATTTCCATCTTAAATATACTCCTACTGCCTTTATACCTGACATACACTTCCTTTTTCTTAATCAAACCCTCAATTTCTCTAGGTATTCAGCATTCCCTATACCTACCAGCCTTTCCTTTCATCCTAACAGGAATGTACTGTCCCTGGACTCTTGTTATCTTATTTCTGAAGGCTTCCCATTTTCCAGCCGTTCCTTTGCCTGTGAACATCTGCCCCCAATCAGCTTTTGAAAGTTTTTTCCTAATACCGTCAAAATTGGCCTTCCTCCAGTTTAGAACTTCAACTGTTAGACCTGGTCTATCATTTTCCATCACTATTTTAAAACTAATAGAATTATGGATGCTGGCCCCAAAATGCTCCCCTACTGCCCTGCCTTATTTCCCAAGAGTAGGTCAGGACTTGCACCTTCTCTAGTAGGTACATCCACACACTGAATCAGAAAATTTTGTCCACTCTTAACAAATTCCTCTCCATCTAAACCATTAACACTATGGCAGTCCCAGTCTATGTTTGGAAAGTTAAAATCCCCTCTCGTAACCACCCTATTATTCTTACAAATAACTGAAATCTCCTTACAAATTTGTTTTTCAATTTCCCTCTGACTATTTGGGGGGCTATAATACAATCCACTTAATGTGACTATCCCTTTCTTATTTCTCAGTTCCACCCAAATAACTTCCCTGGATGTATTTCCAGTAATGTCCTCCCTCAGCACAGCAATAATGCTATCCCTTATCAAAAACACCACCCCCCTCCTCTCTTGCCTCCCTTTCTATCCTTCCTATAGCTTTTTAATCCTGGAACATTAAGCTGCCAGCCCTGTCCATCCCTGAGCCATGTTTCTGTAATTGCTATGATATCCCAGTCCCACGTTCCTAACCATGCCCTGAGATCATCTGCCTTCCCTATTAGACCCCTTGTATTGAAATAAATGCATTTTAATTTATCAGTCCTACATTGTTCTCTGCTTTAGAACATAGAACAGTACAGGCCCTTCAGCCCACAATGTTGTGCCGACCACTGATCCTCATGTATACTCCCTCAAATTTCTGTGACCAGGAGTCTCTTAAATGTCCCCAATGACCATGCCTCCACAACTGCTGCTGGCTACACATTCCATGCTCTCGCAACTTTCTGTGTAAAGAACCCGCCTCTGACATCCCCTCTATACTTTCCTCCAACCAGCTTAAAACTATGACCGCTCGTGTTAGTCATTTCTGCCCTGGGAAATAGTTTCTGGCTATCGACTCTCTCTATGCCTCTCATTATCTTGTATACCCTTTCCTCCTCCTTTTCTCCAATGAAAAAAGTCCGAGCTCAGTCAACATCTCTTCATAAGATAAGCCTTCCAGTCCAGGCAGCATCCTGGTAAACCTCCTCTGAACCCTCTCCAAGGCATCCACATCTTTCTTATAATAGGGCGACCAGAACTGGACGCAGTATTCTAAGTGCGGTCTAACCAAAGTTTTATAGAGCTGCAACAAGATCTCACAACTCTTAAACTCAATCCCCCTGTTAATGAAAGCCAAAACACCACATGCTTTCTTAACAACCCTGTCCACTTGGGTGGCCATTTTAAGGGATCTATGTACCTGCACACCAAGATCCCGCTGTTCCTCCA
>NC_057712.1:78712411-78748969 GCF_004010195.1 Chiloscyllium plagiosum
ACAGCACAGCAGGTCAGGCAGCATCTAGGGAACAGAAGATTCGACGTTTCGGGCACATGCCCTTCTTCAGGAATGAGCAGAGAGTGTTCAGCAGGAGACCCTCCTCCCTACCTTTTATCTTCTCCTGCTGAACACTCTCTGCTCATTCCTGAAGAAGGGCATGTGCCCGAAACGTCGAATCTTCTGTTCCCTAGATGCTGCCTGACCTGCTGTGCTGTTCCAGCAATAAAGTTTCAGCTTTGATCTCTAGCGTCTGCAGACCTCACTTTCTCCCCTCTGTTCCTCCACACTACCAAGAATTCTATCCTTAATTCTGTACTCAGCTTTCAAATTCGACCTTCCAAAATGCATCACCTTGCATTTATCCAGGTTGAACTCCATCTGCCACCTCTCAGCCCATCTCTGCATCCTGTCAATGTCCCACTGCAGCCTACAACAGCCCTCTATACTGTCAACGACACCTCCAACCTTTGTGTCATCTGCAAACTTGCTGACCCATCCTTCAATCCCCTCTTCCAAGTCATTAATAAAAATTACAAGCAATAGAGGTCCAAGGACAGAGCCCTGTGGAACACCACTCACCAGACTTCCAGGCAGAATATTTTCCTTCTACTACCACTCGCTGTCTTCTGTTGGCCAGCCAATTCTGTATCCAGACAGCTATGTTCCCCTGAATCCCATTCCGCCTGACCTTCTGAATGAACCTACCATGGGGAACCTTATCAAATGCCTTGATGAAGTCCACATATACCACATCCACAGCTTTAGTCCTGTCTGCCCTGACTGTTTGACTCGCTTCTTTTCTCAACTGTACCAGTGTCAGATTGACCTCTTTCTTCAGTGTCTCCCTGCCCCCCCCCCAACAAATTTAAATCCTCCCAAGCAGCTCCAGCAAATCTCCCTGCCAGTATATTAGTCCCCTTCCAATTCAGGTGCAATCCATCCTTCTTGTACAGGTCACTTCTACCCCAGAAGAGATTCCAATGATACAAAAATGTGAATCCTTCTCCCATACACCAGCTCCTCAGCCATTCATTCATCTGCTCTATCCTCCTATTCCTGCCCTCACTAGCTTGTAGCACCAGGAGTAATCCAGATATTACTACCCTCAAGGACTTCCTTTTTAAATTGCTGCCTAACTTTCTATATTCTCCCTTCAGAATCTTATCCTTTTCCCTTCCTATGTTGTTGGTACCAATGTGTACAATGACCTCCTGATTGTCCTTCTCCCCTTTGACAACATTCTGCACCCTCTCTGAGATTTCCTTGATTCTGGCACCAGGAAGGCAACACACAATTCTGATTTTTCACTGCTGGCCACAGAAACGTCTGTCTGTGCCTCTGACTAGAGAGTCCCCGAACACGATTGATCGCTTGGAACCCAGTGTACCCCTTGTTACGTTAGACCCTGTCTTGATACCAGAAACTTGGCTGTTCATGCTTGCAGTCCCCTGAAAGTCCATCGCCACGTGCATTTTCCAAAATAGCATACTTGTTTCAAATGGGGATAGCCACAGAAGATTCCTGTACTACCTGCCTACCTCTCCTACCTTTCTTGGAGTTAACCCATCTACCTTACTGCTGTATCTGCAGCTTTTCTCCTTTCCTACAACTGCCATCCATCACACCCCAAAGCTTTTCTAAATTCCTCATTGCCTCTAACTGTCTCTCCAACCGATCTGTTCGATCTGACAGGATTACATTTATTGCAAATGTAATCCTCAGTAACCCATAAACTCTCGAAACTCCCATATCCAACAAGAAGAGCATATCACTCTACTAAAGGCCATTTTGTTCCTTCTAATCTGCAGACCCAGAAAAAGCACTGTCTTGTTGATCTACAAAACACTGCTCCAGGCTAACCTAATACTTATGGCTTATATTTTTCAAATTTAAATCAAGAGAAGACCCCAATAAAAAACCTATAATCAAGAAAGAACCCACTCTATCACTATTGTGGATTTACCACAAGGCTATACCAAAACTATTCACTTACCTGTTGCTGTGTTGTGACCTCTCCTAAACATTTTGCTGTTTGTTAAGTTTTCCTAGACACATTCCGATGTCCAGAGATACGTGAATTCAAACAGCAATGGCTGTAACTGCATGGGTTCATTGCTGTGTCAGTTAGCAGTGTGGGTTTCTTTCTTTCTCTCCCTTACAGACCACGTGCTCGCTGCCTTTGTCTGTCTTTCTCCCTTTTAAAAGTGTTGTTGTTTTGGCATTTTTTTCCTCTAAAGTTCCAAAATAATTGTAACAGCATATAAAACAATAATTGCTGCTCCTGGAATTTGAGGAAATCACCTCCAACGAATAAAATACCTCAAAAAGCTGTTACAGCTACAAATTCCTTCCCGTCCTCCATGTTGGATTATCCGGAATCGCAGATAGTTGAGGCGGGAAACCTCTCAATTTTTTTAAATTACTTGGATGAGCACCTTAAATATCATAACATTCAAGGTTCTGGGCATAGTGCGGGAAAGTGGGATGCGTGTAGGTAGAAGTATATTTTTGGCCATCCAGACTCCAAGATTAAAGTGTCTCTTCTGTACTATAGGATTCCACAAACTATTTGGATTGCAAATCCATATTTTTATATAATGCTAAAAGTATCTCCATTTCTACCTCCAGATGGAAATATGCGGAATGTAGCCAAAGATTTCTGTATTTACTCCAAATGTGTTCATTTAGTTACAGTAACAGGATTGGTTACAGTGAAGAACTCATTGACTTTGTTTACCTCCAGTTTCTACCCTTTAGTTTGGCGTAAAGGTTTATATTTCCAGAATTATCTGTAAAATATCAGTGGGAAATTTATTGCCTGTGTTCTAAGTCCATGAAACTGGCAAGTCATAACCTTTTTGTAACTTAATATGAATATCAGCCTTACACAATTGATTTGCAAGAACACACCAGAGGTTAGGTTTTGCCTGACAAGTGCAGTTCCAGCATCATTCGAGAAAGTCTACACCATCCAGGAAAAGGCAGTTTATTCACTTATCATCTTGGTGAGTGGTACATCAAGTTGAGTTGCTGCCACCATCATTCTGTTACGTTTAAATGTAAAGAACCTGACTGATCTTGTGTAGTAAGGAAACCCACTTGGTAGCCTAAAGACAGGGGACTCCTGCATTAAGCACCATATAATTTATTGTATGATAGCAATCCGGTACAGGTTACATTGGCGTGATTGACCTTGATGCTCAGCCAACCATACAACATAGATGGTAGGCCTATCATCTTTGAGATCCAGCTATGTTCTCCCACAGAGGTCAATAAGAAATATTCATATTGGGTAGTGTTTAATGCTGTCTTCAATATTAACCCTTTCAAGACCCTAAAATGAGAGGTCACTGAACTCGTAATTCAGAGGTCCAGGTCCAGGTCCAGGTCCAGGTCCAGGTCTAGAGTAATGGGCTTTCCTTAATTGCTTTCCCTCTGAGCAAACTCCAATTCCTGTAAAGTCCAAAATCATTTCAAGTAAATTACACTGGAAAGTTTAAGAAATTGGAAACTGACAGGAAATGGTTCATGAATGCTTTGCAGCGTTTTTCTCACTTTGTGATTTCAGCATTTGCAAGAGGACAGTTTGGTGTCTGTTCAGTTAAGATTGTTGGGTGCTACATTTAGCTGTGTTTAGATACTCAGTGGACAGCGAGAACAGCGTGTATTACTCAGGATGCTTATAAAGGGGCTTCTCCAACAATTTGCTCCTTTACTTCACACTTATGTTCTTCAAAACCAAGCTCCGATTGAGGGTTGCTTTTGCATAAATGTATTAGCATTCTCCCTATTACTCGATTTTTGTGTCCTCTCGAAAAGAAAACTGTCCAATAATTTGTACTAACTTAGCCACGTTTCTTCACTGGACCTATGTCAAGATCTTGAAATGCATTCATAGAGGGTTCCATGCAAAAAGAACAAATAATACAGGAATCAAAGTTAACACCAAAAACCTGTTGACATTTACAAGGCATTCGTGTGCTAATGAAATACAGCAGCTTTAGCCATATTGTGTGCTCTAAAACTTTAAATGTTGTCAAAATTTTGCTAAACATTTCCTTAAGCATTCAGAAAGCCATTGAAGGAAATACAGGAATATTATGAAGATAAGTAGGTAACGTGGAAGAGCGGTCTGACTGTGATTAAGGGACAATTTTTACTCCTAAATAAGCAAGTTATTTAAAGCTCCATAGAAAGAGCACTGCTGCACAACTGCAGAATTTGAAAGAAAGAAAAGAACAGGAAGTATTAATGTAAACATAACTGGTGGAGAATTTTCTATTATTCCTTTTAATGGAATGTAATGGAGGAGCTCAGATGTTTAAAAAAAAAGCTTGATATGCTTCGTGTGAAATTCAGAATGCAGACTAAATATTTAGCAAGCTTTACTCTGTTGTTAATACAATAATAATTTATCTATATGCATAGACAGGAAATACTCTTGTAATTTAAAAGAATGAGCTGACCTTTAAGTTAGTTTTAGTTAAAGTATACTGACCGCAGATAGAGTTGGAATGCACCATCTGGTGACATTTCCTCAGAATAACAATGTCAAAGTTTTTTGATGCTTTTGAGTTCTTAAGAACATAATGAATAAAAATACTTGAAGTTCCTTGAAACTGCAACATTTTAGAAGCAGTGCTTTTCACGAGATCATATAACCAAGTGAAAATAATTTGATTTTTAGCAAGCTGAACTGAACCGTTGTTCTGGCGAACCATCAACTGCAGCAGACCCTCGCAAACCAGAAGCGACATATTGCAGAACCTTACATCTTCATTTATGAGAGTTCTGTTAAATCCATATTACACAATATAGCAAAGCTGTCTTTATCTCCAAGTATTAGTGGTTTTTGAATTTTGGAACTTATGGTGTTGCTACAGTTGATTAGGTCTGGCTCCACATAATTGGCTAAATTGATGTTTATTTTTAGTTCACTAGGCAGTAATCACACTTTGTTAAATCAACCCAAGAATGCTTAGAGTAAGTTAACAGCAGTTAAAATACCTTTACGCTTATGCTGCATTCCTCTACATGACAATAAAATTGCTGAGCTAACATCCTAAAGGCCTCAGTAAATTTGTGAACAGTTTTACTCGCCTCTTCTAATACTCTTCCTTGATTGAAGATACAGGACTCATGTACAGATAGAACTGACAGTCTAATAATTATGAAAATTTATGAGCATCAGATAAAAAAGTACACGTATAACACTTGATCTCAAGAACTTCACAGCACACTAATTGTTCACTGACGACCAGAAGCCATGATTAAAAATGAGTAACACACACTATTAAAAAGAAAATCAGCAACACATCTGCAAACAGAGCAGTTAATTGTGCAACTAGCCAGTGAGCCAACATTCCATGCTTACAGAGAGAAAATTCTAGAAATACTGCAGCTTCGCTCCTTTTAGTCAAGTAATATCTCTGCGGTCTATCCGGACACAGACATTCCCTTTTGGATTTTTTTCCCCTTCCATGTCCATTCATCTGACCCTGTCAAAATCCTCACTGCTTTTGGACAAGTGATATTTCTCGTATCTAGCTGCTCTTTTGTAAGATTATTGACATGAAACGGTTCTCTTACACTCTTTGATTTTGTCTGACCAGCTGAATATTTCCAGTCTCTTGTCTTATTTCAGTTTGTCAATATTCATGTTATATTGATTTTACTTTAATGATGTGTTTGTCAATCTACTGATAATATTGATGTAAATCAATATTTATGTACTGTTCTCAAATTTATTATCTTTTGTTAGGAGGACTCATTTGAAGTGATATTTATGCACTGCTTTTTGATGAAGCAGTAGCTAATGTTGTTTCTACATTCACTTCATGAGCACACTCACTCAATGATACTTTGAAATCAGGACAAAATTTAATCAAACCTTTTACAGCATCACACAATGTTTTCACACACTGCAAACGTGGCAGCATGGTAGCTCAGTGGTTAGCATTGTTGCCTCACAGCGCCAGAGACCCAGGTTCGATTCCCACCTTGGGCGACTGTGTGAAGTTTACACATTCCTATATCTGCGTGGGTTTCCTCCAGGTTCTCCAGTTTACTCCCACAATCCAAAGATGTGCAGGTTAGATGATTTGGTCATGCTAAATTGCCCATAATGTCCAAGGATGTATAGGTTATGTGCATTAGTCTGGGGTAAATGTAGAAAAGTAGGAGAATGGATCTGGGTGAGCTACTCTACGGAAGGTTGGTATGGACTTGTTGGGCCAAAGGGCCTGTTTCCGCACTGTTGGGATTCTGAGTCTATGAGTTCTATGAGTCACATGATTTCAAAGATAGGTCAACATTTTCCCCAGCACTGTGTGTCACAACTGGGGGACTCCATTGTTTAATTAAGCAGATTGAGAATGATAAAGAAGATTGTGGATGTATGAAAGCAGTTTGGTTTTGAAAGACGTTTACGTCAATAAAAACAAAAAATGGTATGGGCAGAGGTCCCATTTTTCCCTAAATGCAACTGTCCCTGCACTCTATGGTTTTCATCAACAAGTTGAATTGTTATAACTTTGGATTCCACCCTTGATTTTAATGCGTTTATTGAAGAAGAAAATTCAAGTTCAGTGTTAGCTCAAAACCCCACATGGTCTGAGGAAGAAAGGACAGTTAGAATCTCTTTCTCTGTTGACCACGTCTCCTTTTAGCATGTAGCACTTTGGACTTCACTCTCCTAGTGGCGTTATCATGGATGATTCTTCTCCCAAAGACAAGAGTGGTATATTCCCAACTGTCAGAAAGTATGTTCTCGACTCAAGTAAAAGCACGATACAGCGGAAACTGGAAATCTGAAACAAGAATAGAAAATACTGGAGAAACATGATAGGTCTGACAGCATCAGCGAAGAAATGTTTCAAATCCAAGACTATACTCCACTTTGAGTTTTTATTCTTAACAGAAATATTGGGCCATGCACAATAAGTAAATGTTCCTTCTAATTTTGCATCCTTTCCTACAGAATTGGCTTTAATCTTCCCTGAAATTCATAGCTGGAAGCAGAAACAGATATAGGGTCATTTCAGCTCTTGATTACGGCGCTGTTACTCTATCACATTGCATGTTGATGGTCAGCGGCAGTACTATTGCACTTCCAGGAGAATAATGAGAATTTTAACAGGTCACTGTTTTGTCAAATAGATCATGGGCAAATAATACATTGAAGTGCTTCTGGGTATATACATAATTTCATCATGTGCATGTAAACATTTTAAATGGTTTTGTCAAAAATATTTTAAGTAGTTGCTGGAAGTTTTTCACTTTTAAATGGAAACTTGTCAAATTTCATTTGCAAAGCAGTGTAGGGGATATTTCAAAAAGATAAGATGGAATATTAGGTTCAGATCAGCCGTGATTCAGTGGAATGGTGGAGTGAATGCACTGGTATGAATGATCACCTCAGTAACAGAAATTAGCAACTGTGGTCTCACTCTGTCCTGTACCTGTTGCCATTACATTGCTGTCTCTCCTCTTCTCCTTCTATCTCATTCTTTCTTTTCATAACCAAGTTTGCTCAGCTGTGTTATGGCATAGTTGTACAAAGCATCTCGATTTTAAAAATGGCAATGGCCTGAATCAACTGCTGAATTGCAGTTGCATCAAGTTTTTCAGAGGATGGCCTATTGAGATTTCTCCTCATCTTTTACCAAACCTGACTTATGAGTACCTATCCTGGCCCATGGCATCAGTCAGCCCCATCTCCCTGTTCACTGTTCACAGAGCAATGTGCCACTCAACAGATATCAAACATTCTTTTTATCTGTGCAACATTTCAAAGACTGCTTTGTATCTAGATGAGCACTGATATTCTGAAGCCGTCCTGCTCAATCAAGGACTTTTTCTGATGATGTCTGAGAAATGGAATGGCACCTTGATTCTTCAACAGAGACCTGAAGGTCTGTCTGAGGGAATGATGCAAAGTGGAAGGGTTATCATCCTGGAAGACTATGAGAAGAGGCCATACCCCCAGACACTGACAGCCTGGTCCAAGGTCAGTGCCATCTCCTTGGCCCAGACGAACAGCCAGCTGTGCTGTAAGAAGGTCAGTGCCCCTCTCAGTCTGTCTCTGCTTCTGCACCCACCTCCCATTAAGACTGATGCTCCACCAGTTAGAAACTTCTTCAGTGGTGAATCTATGGAATTTATTGCCAGAGAAGGCTGTGGAGGCCAAATCATTGAGTATATTTAAGACTGAAATAGATTGATTCTTGATTATCAATGGTTACAGGGAGAAAGCGGGGGAATGGGGTTGAGAAACTTATCAGTCATGATGGAATGATGGGCTGAATAGTCTAATTTCTGCTCCTGTGTCTAATGGTCTTATGGTCTCTCTGCTGCCTGAAACTCAGAATGTACCAAAGCACTTTACATCCAATAAAATATAGATAGAATTGAACAACCAATTTGCACAAAGCTGGGTCTCTCAGCAAGTGTTGAAATGACCACAGTATACGCTTTGGGGATGTTATTGAAGGATAAATATTGACAGGCCTTATAATCTTCAAAGTAGTGCCAAAGGATCATTTACTGAGAGAATATTTGGAGCCTCAGTTTAGCATTTTATCCAAAAGCAACATTCTTTTGATGTGCATATTTGAGATATCAGTGGTATAATAATTTAAGAAATTGACCCTGTTTTTGCTATGTCGGTATTTCTACAAATGATTAAACGGGCAGCTTTCCTGAAAGCTAGCATACATTCACAGCAAGTAACAGAAAGACGAATGGAATTATTTCAAGGGAGTTGGGTGTAAGACTAGAGAAATATGACTGAACTACAAATGATTAAACGGGCAGCTTTCCTGAAAGCTAGCATACATTCACAGCAAGTAACAGAAAGACGAATGGAATGTTGACCCTTATTTCAAGGGAGTTGGGTGTAAGACTAGAGAAATATGACTGAAACTTTACAAGGTGCTGCTGAGACCACATCTGGAATACTGTGAGCACTTTAGGTCTCCTTATTTAAGGAAAGCTGTCATTTCATTGGAGGCAGTTTGGAGAAATTTCAGTAGGATGATCCCCAGTTTGGAGGGATTGCCTTATGAGCAAATGATAAATGTGAGCAAATGGAAGTTAAGAAGAATGAGAGGTAATCTCATTGAGATATAGGCGATTCATAAGGGGCTTGACAAGGTAAAGTCTAGGACCAGAGGGCATAGGCTCGGAATTAGAGAGCCACAATTTAAGACTGATTTGAGGAGGAATTTCATGTCTCAGAGCGTTGAGAGTCTTAGAAACTCCTTGCCACAGAGAGGTGTGTGGGCAGAATCCTTGTGTATATTTAAGGCTGTGAAAGATAGATTCTTGGTTAGCAGGGGAATCGAGGGTTATAAGAAAAGGGCAGGAAAATGGGCGTGAGGAATGTCAGATAACCCATGATTCTATTGAATGGCACAGGAGGTTTGAGGAGCCGAACAGCCTACTCCTGGTGCTATTTATTGTGGTCTCATAGGCATTGACTTATTGAAAATAGTTGTAATATATAGAAACTACTTAATTTTTGATAAATTTATTCAATATTACCATAGTTATGCTTTGGTAGCATGATTTGATTTGGGTGTTAAAATTTGCTTTTAATTATCTATGGAGTATACAAATGCCGGAGGAAAGATCACAGAAGTGCTTCAGAGGAGGCTCCCAAGCACTGAGGATGTCACCTAGACAGGGGACGAAACGTCTGCAACACAAAATCCCAGCTCAGCGAACAGAACCACAACAACAATTATCTATGGAGCTCGAAGTTCTAAATTTTTGAAATGTGCCACGTAATTAGTTTAATGGCTTCTGCAGATTTCTTAAACAATTTTCATACCAACAATGTTGCTTGTACCGCAGTGTTTTCTAAAAATATCATTCATTTTCTACAGTTACTTCAGTGTACTCCCAAAGAGGTTATTGAAATGGTAAAAACACAAAATGTATTTCAGTCGTTTGCTCATTACTTCCATGAATGAGCATGCAATATATATTCTGCAACTAACGTGCCTGATTGTTTATAATACCACCTTAATGGTGATCAGAATATGAAAATATCTCCAGTTCTCTTCTATACATATCTCTTAAATTGACTGGAATGCCTTTGGGTTTAAAGCTCCAAATTATTGTTGAAGTTTCAAGAATTACAATCGTTACATTGATGGCCAAATTCTTAACTTGGAAGCATTACCATTTTAAATTTTGTACTTTATTTATGTGTGAATCACAATCTTAAACCACACACAGATGCAGTTATATCCATTCCTCCGTAAGCTCCTAATTGGCAATTAGCAGAAGTAGTACTGCAGATGAATGCCTGTGTCATTTCTGTATTGTGTTCACATTATTCTTAAAATGTGACACCTATACCTGTACACAATATTCCAACTGATTTCTAACCAATGTCTCATATGAGTTCATCATAACCTTTCTGCTTTTGTATTCCATGCCCCTAATAATGAAACCTCAATGTGTGCTTTATTAACTGCTCTCTCTATCTGACCTGCCATCTTCAGCGACTTAGATAAATATACATTCAGGTCTCTGTGTTCCTATGTCAACAGTCTGCCCCCCTCGAGCCTTTCTATTACTACTGTGACTTCAAATACTTCCAGCAAATTTGGCAAGATTTTCCCTTAACAATTCTCTGCTATCTCTTCAGAATCAATCTACAATTTTCCATGTGATTACCAATTCTAGAAACAATTACCCTGTGTAATTGTTTCTAGAAGTTTCCTCACCACTGAAAGTAAATTCACTGATCTGTAATTGCTGGGCCAAACTTTACCTTTTTGAACAAGATGCAATGTTTGCCATTCTCCAAACCTCCAGCACCAACTGCAAATCCAGGGAAGATTGAAGGATAATTGACAATGTCTTTTCAATTTCCACTCTCAATTCCTTCAATATTTTTGGATGCATCTCATCCTTGTCCTGGTGTCTTACCAACTTTAAGCTCCAATGCTTATCCAATGCCTCCTCGTCAATATTAAACCCTTTTAGAGACTGAGTTTTCTCATCTCTCACCATGAACTGGGCAGCATCTGCCTCAGAGGGAAACAGATTGTTGAAAATTGTGGTCCCTTTAAAACTGAATTTTTCTAATATTTCCTGTGCAGCGGGAGATCTCATATAATGGCTGCTAATGCAGTAACTAGCCTACCTCTAATTTCTAGTAAATAAACATAAATGGAGGCTCACAAGACTCATTGGCGAAAAAGGTTGAGACAGTTGTTTGATACAGTTTGGGTATCAGCCCCAAAAGTAAAATATAGTAATTGGAGATCAATGGGAAGTACCTCAGAAGCATGTATCTTAAGCCCTCTCTAGGTTGCCCAACATCAGCCCAAGATAAGAACAGGGACTGTTGCCATTAAAGACCATTAACAATCAGGGACAAATATGCCACCACCTCAAACTGTAAGGGTCTGCTACTCCATTCTGTGGAATGGCTTCAACATTGGTAAAATATTCTCACTTGTCTCAGATTGTACATTTCTTTGTCTAATTAGACAATGCATCATATCTAAAATTGCTGTTTCTTATCAAACTTTATGAATTATCTGTAAATTCCTCACAAATGTTCAACTGCTTCTATTCAATAACTGACGTCAGGAGCCCTTCAATATTCAGATATTAAGCCAAGTCATCCTGTAGCAATATAGAGTCATAGAGATGTACAACACGGAATTGTGCTTATTTACTTCAATTTCATTTTCTATGTGAGCTCATCTGTTTTGTTCTGAAAGCTTTATCATTTAAATTACAGGCCCTTTAGTTTGGTCCTTTTATTTTTTGTGTAACATCTCACCATATATGTTGATTTATTAGATATTTACTCTATCCTTTCTTGTTATGTTTGTTTATCATTTTCTTTTATTCTTTCAAGGGATGAGGCTGTCACTGGCTAGGCCAGTATGTATTGCCCATCCCAGAGGACAGATAAGAGTAGGTCTGGAGTCACGTATAGGTCAGACCACATAAGGATAGCAGTTTCCTTCCCTAAAGGGCAATAGTGAACCAGATAGCTTTTTTTCCTGTCAATTGGCAATGGCTTCACTGGTCATTGTTAGGCGATGAATTCCAGGTTTTGCTGTTAGTTTGAATTCAAATTCCACCATCTGCCATGATGAGATTCAAACCCGGGTCCTCAGAACATTACCTGGTTTGCTGGATTAGTAGGATAGTGATAGTACCACTAGACCATCACCTGCCCTTTAGTAGGGCCTCACTTTCTTAGAAATTATATCAATGACTTAGAAGAGGGAAGCAAAGGCATGCAGGTGACACCAAAATAGGTAGGAGTGTATGTTGTAAAAAGGTTGCTGATTGATATAGACAGTTTAAGCATTAGGAAGAATCTGTCTGATGGAGTATCATGTGAGAAAATATGAAATTGTTCACTTTGGCAGAATAAAAGATCAGTGTTACTTTAATGAAGAATGACTGCAGAATACTGAGGTGCAGAGGGATGCTATGGTGAGTTACAAAATGTTCATTTGCAAGCAAAGCAGATAATCAAGAAAGTGAGTGGGGTTCTTTCCTTTATGATAAGACGGATTGACCATCAAAGTAAAGGTGTTGTGCTTCAATTGTCCAGTTATACAATTTTGGTCACCTTGGAAGTAATTCAAAGGGGATTTACTAGAGTGATATTTGGAATGAGAGGGTTGTCTTATTTCCACTGGAGTTTAGAAAAGTGAAGAGTAACTTGATTGAAAGGTCTTTATAAAGTGCAGGTGGAGAGGATGTTTCTTCTTGAAGGTGAGCCCAGAACTAGGGGGCAGTGTTTGAAAATGATGGAGCATTGTTACACGACTGAAATTAGGAGAGTTTTGATTCTCTCAAAGGGTTGTTGAACATTGGTATTCTCTTCCCCAGAAGATGAGAGGGGAAAGATGTAAAAGGGACCTAAGGGGCAATTTTTTCACGCAGAGAGTTGAGCTACCAAAGGAGCTGGTGGAGGCTGGTACAACTGCAGCATTCAAAAGGCATCTGGATGGGTATATGAATAGGAAGGGTTTCGAGGGATAGGGGCCAAGTGCTGACAAATGGGACTAGACTAGATTAGGATAACAGGTCAGCATAGACGAGTTGGACCAAAGGGTCTGTTTCCGTGCTGTACATTTCTATGACTCTATGATGGAAGTGGATTAATTGACTATAGATAGATGCTTGTTAGATGAGAGCATTAGTGGGTTATCAGGAGTTATGGGACACTGGAGTTTGAAACACAGATTAGCCATGACTTCATTGATTGGTGGAGCAGGCTTGAGGGACCAACTCCTCCATTTCCATTCTTATTTTGTACATCTGTATGTAAGCCTACCAGTCTTGCCATGTCCATTTTGTCTTACCGACGTGAACTTTAGGATTGTTTTTCTGTGCTGAGTGGAATTTAACAACTTAACCAGACAGCTAAGGTAGCCCAGATACTCCCCATCAATTTTCAAGTGTGATATTCCTTCATGCATTCAGGTCCTGTGTAATTTTGGTAATCTGACTCCATACCAGAAACAACACCACTTTAAAATCATAAAAAGTACAGTTTCAGAATCAAATGGCCCAGACGAATCACTGGACCAAGCTGTAGCTGTGCTAATGTTTACTAACTCAATTACTTTTTTGTCAAAGTGCGGTCCTGGAGATTTTACTACACTGAAGACACTATATTAATGCAAACACTTTATGACCCTAACAATATAATGATGATCTTGCATTCTTAGAATAGATTTTATGAATCCAATGTTTTCAGATAGTTAACGCTTCCAATCTTTCCTGTAAAAAAAAAGCGATGAGAGTATTTGTTTTATAATCGCAAAGGAGAGTTTGTATTTGTCGAGTTTCAATCTACAGAGTGATTTTGGTTTTTTTACAAAGCATATTTATGTAAAAAATACTTGAAGAAGAAGAAGAGACTGTTTATGTACAGAGTTTGTGGAGAGACCTACACGTGGATGGCTCTGGAGAGAGCTTTGTTTTATCTAGAAATTGAAAGCTGAATATTGGATTATTTGAGGATGAATTGTTTATTCAGCTCAGAAATAGAGTCATACAGTATGGAAACAGACCCTTCAGTCCAATCCGTCCATGTTGAATATAATCCCAAACTAAACTAGTCCCATCTGTCTGCTCCTGGCCTTTATCCGTCAAAACATTTTCTAGTCATGTATCTACCCAAATGTCTTTTAATGTTGTAATCGTACCCGCATCCTACACTTCCTCAGGAAGTTCATTCCACATGCGAACAACCCTCTATGTAAAAGTTTGCTTCTCATGTCTTTTTCAAATCTCTCTTCTCTACCTTAAAAATGTGCCCCGTTGTCTTGAAATCCCCCATCCTAAGGAAAAGGCAACTACCATTAACTCTATCTCTACTCCCTCATTATTTTATAAACTTCTAACAGGTCGCCTCTCAACTTCCTCAGCTCCAGTGAGAAATTCCCAGTCTATCCAGCCTTTCTTTATAATTCAAATCTTCCATAGCTGACAACATCCTGGTAACTCTCTTATGAACCCTCTCCAGCTTGATAATATCCTTCCTATAACTGGGCAACCAGGACTAGATACAGTATTCCAGAAGAGGCCTCACTAATGTCCTGCACAACCTCAACTTGACTTCCAAACTCCTATACTCAAAGGACTGAGTAATGAAGGCAAGCATGCCAAAAGCATTTGATTTCTTTTTAATATTTATGGTTTTTTCCATTTTTTGCATGCTTAATATTAATTCTGTGGGTAAGGTAAAGAAGTTTACTTTTATATGTAAGATGCTATTGAGACCTTACTTTTAGGCTTAATGTCACTGAGGGCATGCAAGAGACACAAAGTGTGATGAGTGGTAGATTTAGAGAAGTGATTGCACAGCAGGACCAGTCAGGTAGATGGGTAACTGTCAGGAAATGTAAGAAAATAGTTTAGAAGTGTCCTGCTGTTACTCCCCTCTCAAACAGATATTCTGTTTTGGGTACTGTTGGAAGAGAGAGAGTTTCTCTGAGGAAAGTAGAAGTGGTAGTCCGATCTTGGAATGAATCTTATGTTAAACGGGGTTTGTCAACACTTAAAAGAATTAAAAGATTAATTGTTGTCAGGGACTCTCCTGTCAGAGGCACGGGCAGGAGATTCTGCTGCATTATGAGTGAATCTAGGATAGTATATTGCTTTCTGTGTCACCAGGGTTAAGGACTTCTCAACACTTGAGGCATATTGTCAAAGGGGAGAGTGAGAAGCCAGAAATTGTTGTATACATTGGTCGGAATGGCATAATTAGGAAAACGATTAAGGTTTTGCAGAGTGAATTTAAGAGATTAGGTAGAAGGTTAGAAATCAGAACATGAAAAGTAGTAATCTCTGGTTTAATTCTGGTGCCAAGTTCTAATGGGGGAAGGAATAAAAGGGTAAGTGAGATAAATCTGAGATGATGAAGAGATGGTGCAGTGTGCAAGGATTCAGTTCCTTGGATCATTGGGATCTCTTCTGAGACAGCAAGGATAGGTTTCACCTGAACTTGAAAGGGACAATATTCTAGCAGGGAGATTTGCTAGTTCTATTTCAGGAGCCTGTAAACTTTTAGGGGGGACAGGGGCATGCGGTCAGATGGAATACGGAAGGTGTGTGGGGGTTTCCCAGGTAACAGTGAAAAGAGTAAAAAGATGAGGAGGGTTCTGAATCAGAAAAGAGGAGACCGGGGCAAATCAGACAATGAAGTAACTCTGAAGAATTAAACTGCATTTATTTCAATGCAAGAGGTCTTAAAGATAATGCTGATGAACTCAGGGTATGTATGGGAACATGGGACTCGGTGTCATAACTGTTACAGAAACTTGAGAGACACACAGGGCTGTCAGCTCAGTGTTCCAGGCTTTAGATGTTATGGGAAAGATAGAAAGACATGCAAGAGTAGACAGGGTGTAGCATTTTTGATTCAGGAAACCATTACTATTGTAATTAGAGGAGATATTACTGAGGGATCATTTAATTAAAATTTATGGGTTAAAATTAGAAGTAAGAAAGGGACGATCACATTAATGGGATTGTACTATGGGCCTCCCAATAGTCAGAGGGAAATTGAGAAGCAAATATGCAGAGAGATCTCAAATACAAATAAAAATAGTAAGGTTGTAATTGTCGGGAATTTTAATTTTCCAAGCATTGACTGGGACTGCCGAAGTGTTTGGATGAAGAAGAATTTATTAAATGTGTTCAAGAAAATTTTCTTTGTCAATATGGAAATGTTCCTACTAGAAGAGGAGCAAAACTCGACCTTTTCTTGGGAAATAAGGCAGGGCAAGTAACTGAAGTAAAAGTGGGGGAACACTTTCAGTGAGCAATCATAATTCTATTAGTTTCAAAATGTCTATGGAAAAGGATAAGCCTTCCATAAAAGTTAAACTTTTATTTGAAGTCAGACAAATTTTAATGGTATGAGACAATTTTTAAAAGTTGATTGGAGTAGACCGTTCGCAAGTAACAGGATGTTTGATAAGTGGGAGGTTTTCAAGAGTGTGATGGTAAGAGTTAAAAGGTGTTATGTTCCTATTAGAATGAAGGTAAGACTGATAAGATTATGGAACAATGGACGAATAAAGATATTGAGGTTCTAGTCAAGACTTCAAAAGAATCATATTAGATATATACAATTGGCTTCAACTGAATCTCTTGAAGAGTATAAAAAGTGCAGAGGCATTCTTAAGAAGGAAATCAGGAAGACAAAGAGAGGATACAAGATAGCCCTGACAGATAAGGTTGAAGATGATGCAAAAAGATTCTACAAATACATTAAGATCAAGAGAGCCACTAGAGTGAGAGTAGGACCCCTTAAAGATCATTGAGATCATCTTTGTGTTGAACCTCAGGAGATGGAAGAGATATTAAATGAATAGTTCACATCAGTTTTTACTGTTGAGAAAGAAATGGAGGCTGAAGAACTCAGAAATAAATAGTGATGTTTTGAAAACAGTTCCCATTAGAAGAGGAAGTGCTTAGAAAGCATAAAGGTAGATAAATCTCGAGGACATGATCAAGTGTATCCCAGGATGTTGTGGGAAGTTAGCAAGGAAAGTGCGGGGCACCTGGCAAAAATACTTGTATCATTTATAAACATGAGTGATTGAAAGAAGCCTAATGTTGTATCATTGTTTTAAAAAGGTAGTAAGGAGAAGCCTGGAAACTATATACCTGTGAATCTGACATTGGTGGTGGGTAAGGTTTTGGAGGTGATTATGACAGAATTTACATGCATTTGGAGAAGCAAGGATTGATTAGGGATAGTCAGCATGATTTTGTCTGAGGAAAATTGTCTCTCTCAAACTTGATTAGTTACTTCATTAAAAAAAAAATTCAAGAAGGTTGATGAGTGCAAAGCAATAGATATTGTTTATTTGAATTTATAAAACCTTTGACAAAGTATCGTATGGTAGACTAATTAATAAAGTTAAATCACTTGAGATTCAGAGTGAGCTTGCCAATTGGATACAAAATTGGCTGTATGGCAAAAGACAGAGGATGGTGGTAGAAGTTTGTTTTTCAGACTAGAAACCAGCAGCGTTCCACAGGGATCGATACTGGATCCACTTTTGTTTGTCGTTTATACAAATGATTCGGATGAGAATGTAGGAGGCATTGTTAGTGAGTTTGCAGATAACACCAAAATTGCTGGTTTAGGGGACAGTGCAGCAGGTTATCTAAGATTACAAAGAAATTTTGATCAATTGGGCCTATCGGCTGAGGAGTGGCAGATGGAGTTTAATTTGGATAAACACGAGGTATTGCATTTTGGTGAAACAAACAAGGACGGAACTTATACAATTAACGGTAGGGCCCTGGCTAATGTTGTAGTACAGAGAGACCTAGGGGTTCGGATACATAATTCAAATAGACAGGGTGATTAAAAAGATATTAAGCACACTTCCCTTCATTGCTCAGACCTTTGAGTATAGGAGTTGGGTTGGAATGTCATGTTGAGGTTATACAGGACATTAGTGAAGCCTCTTCTGGAATATAGTGTGCAGTTCCAATCACCCTGTTATTGGAAGGATATCAATACTCAGAGGGTTCAGAAAAGCTACACTAGGGAATGGAGGTTTTCCGTTATAAAAATAGACTGGAAAGGCTGGGACTTTTCTCCCTGGAGCAGAAAATGTTGACGAGTGATCATTTTGAAGTTTATAAAATGATGACAGGCATAGACAACGTGAATGACAAGAGTCTTTTCTCTAGGTTGGGGGAGTTCAAAAGTAGGGGGCATATTTTTAAAGTAAGAGGAAAAAGATTTAAAAAGGATATGAGGGGCAACCTTTTTATACAGAGAGTGGTCCGTTTGTGGAATGAACTGCCAGAGAAAGTGGTGGATGCAGATACAATTACAGCATTTAAAAGCCATCTGGATGGTTATATGAATAGGAAGGAATGAGAGGGATATGGGCTAAGAACAGGACCTGGGACTAGTTTAGTTTGGGGACATGGTTTGCATGGACTGATTGGACCGAAGGGTCTGTTTCCATGCTGTATGGCTTTATAACAGACGTGAATAAACGCTGTTGATAATTAATCGAATCTGAAGTGTCTCAAAGTATTCTGAAGACTTGATAAGGCATTGTGTCAGTGGTAGCTTGTTGTTAGCTTCTAATCAATCCATTTTTACTATATTACCAAGATTTCAAAATGTTCTATACAATGTATGTATTGGTATTAGGCATTAGGAACGTAAATGTGTAAAGTGGTCCAAAATGTTCCCATTGAATTCTAGTTTGTAATTGCAACCAGTTTTATTGCAGGAATGAATCTACTAGTGTCAATATAAATGGCCTGTTATTTCCATGGGTTATTAAACATAAATATTTACTGAGTACATATTCAGTTCAGTTGGCAATTGTATGAGGAAATATTCTTTTAAAACAAAATTATAATAACTGTAGATTGTGGTCAATTAAGATGGAACACCACCTACAGATCTGCCTTCCATTATCACCAACAAAATGTTGGTTTAATTTGTGACATTTGCCAGGCTTAACTATCAGGCTAGCTGGAAACTGAAAAGTAAAGAGGAATTTCAGGAATACTGGAATGGATTCAAATGAGGTGGGAGAAGTGAAATTTGCATAGCTCTTAATTATTTATAAGCCAGAGGTTAGGTAAAAACATTAATTAACCTTAAAGATAGAATTCACACCTAACTTGTCAAAGAAAGTGTATTGGTTTAGTGTCATATTTATCTTGTAAGCCAAGTTACATTTGTCTTGCTATGTAAACTCCACATTGTAATTTAAAGCAGGTTCTGCTTTCACATTAAGTTGTTTAAAACACATGGTACACAGGTTTTAGAGTTATGGCAATAATGAATTCCAGTCTGATGAAATTGAATGTTTTTGTCAGGTACTGATGTGCACTATTTATTATAGACCTTTTAAGTTTCTTTCTGGATATAAATCAGTAATGATTTGAGCTAAAATATCATATGTTTTTAATGAAAAGATGTCATGTCCTGCCACAATTTCCTTTGAACCTTTTCTTTGTTTGTGGTGTTCAAGATTAAATACAATGACTTGGGATTTTTGGTCAAGGATTTTACGTCATGATGTAGCTTTTCTTTCAGTCCAGATGTTAATATGTTACAAACCTGTGAATTATATTTCGAAAGAATTATTTGTGTGGAGCAACCAGACGTGTGCTTTATTATCAACCTCACCATATGATGTAAATGAGGAGAATTTTACGGGTTTTTATTAGGTTTAATCATTATGCCTTGTGCAAGATTGAGCAGAGAAACTATTTGTTCACCAATTTGGATTGTTCTTTCTGCATGCCCTCATGCACTTAGGACTTTTTTTTAGTTATAAAAGGAATTTTGAAATAATAGATTTCCAAGCTAATTCGCGTTGCATTTGCTTTAAGATATTTGTGCCTCGACTTAATATTTAGGTAAACCAATGAATTATTTTAATCCTATTTCAACCGATCTATGTTTTCAGTTCCTGATTTTAATTTCTTTTTGCTGTGTGTTTTGCTTATGCCCTCCCAACCCCTCTTCCTATTATATAACAATAGTACATTTTCAGATTGAATTTCCCCCAAAATAGCCTCACCTGTCAGGAGTGAATATTGGGAAATTGCTTTTGCGTTATTTAAATTGCACGGAAACAAAATCACATTTCTATCTCCTTCCAGTTCCAAAATAAGAGTCATATTTGACTCAGAGGAGAAAGTGAGGTCTGCAGATGCTGGAGATCAAAGTTGAAACTTTATTGCTGGAACAGCACAGCAGGTCAGGCAGCATCCAGGGAACAGGAGATTCGACGTTTCGGGCACAGGCCGGGCCTGTGCCCGAAACGTCGAATCTCCTGTTCCTTGGATGCTGCCTGACCTGCTGTGCTGTTCCAGCAATAAAGTTTCAACTCATATTTGACTCAACAAGTCGACTATTTTTTCTTTCCACTGATACTTCTAGAGCTGACCCTGCATTTCTGTTTTATTTAAGAGAGAGAACTATGGCTGACATTCTTGAATTCCTGTTTGAGACTCTGTGCTGTGAATGCACAGATAATTTGCCCAATGTTATCAATGAGCTGCAATAAAATTAAGACAATTATGGCATGAAAACAAGGTAAAGCCTATTTAAACTGCTGGGAATATGATTAAAAATGAATGACTGCAGACAAAACATGAGATAACTTTTATTATACAAGTAAAGTCCTGTTTTCTTTTCTTTCAGTAGTTCAATGAAGAAAATCTTTGCTTTTTTATAATTTCTATAACCCTGTGGGAAATGTACATGTGCTTTCGTTGTGCTTGCTATAAGGTTTATTATTGTAGTAAACACAATATTACTCAGTCCTTGAGGAAATTTATTGAAAATTATAAACTGTTTCTGTAGCTTATCTGTAATTTTGTCTTCTGTCAGTTTAACTGCCTTATGCTTAATGTTGGAGCTCAGTTACAGGAGAAAGTTAGAGACTAGTTTCCATTGTAAACAAAGGACTCCGGAGACCCTATAGCAATTAAAAACTTGCACAATTTTTGTTGTGACCTCAAGACATATGTAGATTTGCTGCCACATTACCTATACCAAAGTAGTCACTTCAGAAGTATTTCATTGTCTGTGATGTTCATTGTGACATCCTGAAGTAGTAAATAAAGGCTGCTTTCTTTAAAATTGTTGTACTGCTAATACAGAACTTTTGATGTTTAATTGGCAGCCAATCTACAGAGAAGCAGCAAAAAGATAATATCCCTTTTTTTTTGCTGAAAAAAGACATTTTGTTGAAACCTTTTGTCTTGCACTCATCAGGACATTTTTTTCGAGAATCACCAATGAAAATGGAAAGCAACATTTATATTGCATGAGAGGAAAGTGCCAGTTGGTTCTAATTGGGAAAGTGCTGCCATGGAGCATTTCCCAGTTGATTGATCGTTAACTGTTAAGATTTGTTTCGCGTTTAAATCAGGCAAGGTAACTGATTTGTCAAGAAACTACCTGAAGAAATGAACCAGAGATTGGCTTTCACCTATTTTGTTCAGTTGCTACAGATGCATTGTGTGTACATGTTCTTTCTAAAGCAAACAGGGCCCTCTGTATTGATATATTGAATAAGCACAAGAATGCCACATTGTCTCCTCACAAACTCTATAAATCTTTTTTTATATTGATAGAAGTCAGGTTCTGCACTACCAAATGACTGTTATCTGTTTTCATGATAATGCCAGGTTTTCTTCAGATAGTGCTTCTGTAATCTACCTTGTTCACCTTGAATGGAAGATGGGATCTCAGCTCAACACCTTCTCCAAAAACCAGCAACTAGTATAGTGCAGTACCCCTTCAGAATTCAAGCAAAGTATCAGTTTAGATTTTGTGATCATGTTTCTAGACTAAGGTTTGAATCCACAGTTTAATGATTCAAAGATATGTCTACTACCTATAGATCCAAGATGAACTGCAAATACTGAAATACTGAATTTGACACAATTAATTAACTTGGAATACAGAACCATTAGACTGCGGTTCAGAGTTGTTGATATGGAATCAAATGTTATTTCCCAATACTCTCAAAACCTTTAATTTGTTAATAGATTATAATTACCCGAAGTAAAATAATTACCACAGATAATTGGCATTGAATTGTTGACTAATGCAGTGCAACACACAATCATCTGAATTTTCTCCCCATGAAAAGTCAGTACTACAGTGATGTTTCACAATCTCCCTACATAGCTTTGCCTTGTGCCTTACTCCTCAGCCAGAGATGCCAGGCTCCAGTACTGCAGTGATGCCAAGCTGTTTAATGCTGACACTAAGATGGGAAGCTTGTCAGCGTTGTCTGCAGTCCTCAGTCAAGTAAAGGGGGCTAACCTATACTTGGGTATTGACACAGTAAATATAGGCAGTCTCTGGTACCAGTCTAGAGCTTGGACACGGTCAGTTAGCCATTCGGGCCAGTCAGTTTTATATCATCTTCACATAAGGGCTGAGGAGCCAAATGTCAGGCAGCACACCACTCTTCTCGACTCTTTCTACCCTATTGTGGGCTGCTTTCCTCCTGGAATGAGAAAGGAAGAGATATTAAGGGAGAGAAAAGTGGGGTGCACAGGTGTTCCTTGTGTTGCAGGTCAGGTGGACTGAGTGAGTGAGTAGTTGTTTTAAAAAATTCTCAAGGTCAGGTTCGTAGGAGAGTAGTCTGACACAGAACAAACGACCAAGAGGCGAGTCTGCTAGAATATGAGCATTTTATTCCCCGCAGCGTCGCCACAACCAGGTCTCATACTTACAACGGGTCTGGCTTATACTCACTCTACATGTTACCGGAACTGGGAGCCGTCAGTTCTCGTAGAGCGGTTGCCAACAACCCACGCTCGGCGGTTAAACGTAACCCCGGAGCAGACTCACCGAACTGGAGACTTTTCCAGCTGATATACTCTTTTCCAGATATAAACATTCATGTGAACAGCAGAGCAAGGCTAAAAAACACATTCCATTCTGGTTACATACAGATAAGAAGATTCACACGGGGAGGTGTGTAATAAGATTCACACGGGACTAAGCAACACCTCCATTCCGGTTAGATTCACACATGTATTGGGACATAATTTTTAACCGTTTCACCACAGTAGTCAGTACAGAAAGCATGCAAAGTTAGTTGTATCAGATGGTGGGATGGGTGACAGTAAGTGAGGGGAGAGATTACAAGTATTAGTGAGAGTGGTGAAGCATGAACCTTGATGGGAGATGGATACGGTAAATAAATGTGTGAAATATTGCAGAGACGATGGTAGCACTTACACCAGCAGGTCATTGACTTCTTCTTACATTGCTGTGATTTCTCCAGATGGCCGATTGTCTGACATGTCTAGGACAGGTGTCAAGAACCGTATAGGGAAGCTCTGGACCAAGGTTGTTCATCCAGGTGCACAACAACCTTTTAAAGATGACAAAAATGCTACTTTAAATTGAGGAAACTGAAAAAAGATTATTGCAGTTTGAAAGCATGTCACCAGAGCATATTATGAGTTGTAAAAATCATGTTGTCCTTTGAAGCAGTGAGAAGAATCTGGACAAATCAGTACTACTTGTTCAGGGCAATTCTGCCCAGCAATACTCTTTAGATCAGCTTTTCAACTACCACCAATTGTTATGGGTTGAGGAGTACTCATCAAAATACCAATCTCTTGATTGATCCTGGAATAAATAACTGCAGACAGCTATTCTCCCTGGCCTTTCCTCTGTAAACTTCACTCTGAGAATCCCTATTAATAGAAAAGGGGAAGCCACCTTCAGAGACACTGAATTCTTAATTAGTGAATTATACATTGAGAATTGGTGCACCTGCAACCTTGTGTCATCAACAAAGAGTCATAGGAATCAAAAGGAACTAAAATAAAACAACTCATCAGTGACTGTGGTCTGAACTGATGCTATCAAACTGCATTACCCTGACCTTTTCTTTGTTTTTCCATGGTATTCATGCCTTGTCTCTCTATCTGTATGAATGGGAAGTTTTTAAAAGTGGTAAAGTTTAAATTATATACTTACTGGTGTATAATTCAACCTGGAGGAGAAAGTGAGGACTACAGATGCTGGAGATCAGAGCTGAAAATATGTTGCTGGTAAAGCGCAGCAGGTCAGGCAGCATCCAAGGAGCAGGAGAATCGACATTTCAGGCATGAGCCCTTCTTCAGGAAAATTTCTTCTTACATTGCTCCTTGGATGCTGCCTGACCTGCTGCGTATAATTCAACCTGTCTACTTTTGCCATTGGTTAAGAACAGTTTGATAACAATAAATAGATATTTTCTTAATGAAAAAATCTAGTGTGCATAATCTTTTAACTTGAATTAGACAGTAAGGGAGAATTTGGCAATTCAGTGATTTCATCAATTTTTTATATTTATGATGACTCAGGGATTGGTGAAGTTTGATAGAACACATCTCGAGTGTGTTGTGACAGTTGGTACCTTACTAATTTGAGGTCATGTGGTAAATATGGTTTCTTGAGACTACAGTTTCACCAAGGGGTCATAAATGCATGAAAAGCATAGCTTGCATCTGTATATTACTTATGGTCATGGATAGTCTGACTGTAAAATGCTGCAATCAAATTTGACATGTAAATTAAAGTTTGTGCAATGTCTTGAGGCCAACCAGTAACCCTGTTGGTTTTAAACCAGATATTACTGTGTAGTATATAAAGCGAAGTGGAAGTTATCTTCATTTGCAAGAGAGGGATGTGCAGTTGAGCATTCTTTAAAAAGTTGGCATTTGTTAGGGGCAATCATCCAATTCTTGAATAAAGACTTCCTTGTCAGGAACCTATCAAAATTTGGATATGTTCCAATTGAAATGATTGGACATTTGTTTGCAGCACATTTCCTGCTGAACTAGGTTCTGTACAAGGTGTGAAGTTTTTTGTTACTCGTTCAGATGTAGATGTCACTAACAACCTAATATTTACGACCTACCACCAGCTGCTGTTGAGGATGCTTCCTCTTGAGTCGCTGCAGTCCATGTGATGTTGATCGACCCATGGAGCTGTTACGGAGGGAGTGTTATGATTTCAACCCAGCAACATTGAAAGAACAGTGCTACAGTTCCAAGTCAGGGTGGTGTGTGACTTGGAAAGAAACATAGAGCTTTTGATGTTCCCATTCACCTACTGTCCTCTTTCTGGGTGGTAGGTGTTGTGGGTTTGGAGGATGCTCTCAAAGGAGCCCTGGCAAGTTGCTGCGATGTTTCTTGCAGACAACGTACACTACTTCCAGTTTGCACCAGTGTTGGAAGGCGTGATTGTTTATGTTGGAAGATGGCTTGCTGAACAACCAGTTGCTTTGTCCTGGACAGCGTCAAGCTTTTTGAATGTTGTTGGAGCTGCACTCATCCAGACAAATGGAGAATATTCCATCATACTCCTGATTTCTGTCTCGTAAATGGTAGACAAGTTGGGCATGCAGAATGTGAGTTACTTGCTTCAAAATTCCCAGCCTCTGATCTGCTCTTCTAACCGCAATATTTATATAAAAATTCAAGTTCAGTTTCTGTTTAGTGGAAGCTGCCCCCACAGGATATTGGTGGGGGAGATTCAGTAATGGCATAGGCGTTGAATGCCAGGGGAGATAGTCACATTCCCTCTTGGAGATGTTCATTGCCTGACACATGACACCAATGTTGCTTGCCACTTACCAGTGCAAGACAAAACGTTGTCAGGTCTTTCGCGATATGGGCACAGACTTTTTCAGTATTTTGGCTTTTCAATTTGAATGGACTGAACATTGCCGTCACCAGTGTCAATCACTACTTTTAACGTTATGTTGGAATGAAATCTCGGACCATATTCTGAGGAACAAAGGAAAAAGTAGCAAGTCAGTCAGCCCTTTGAGCATGTCATTCAATATATCATAGCTGATCTTCTACCTCAACATCATTATCCTGTATTGCTCCTCTATACTTGCATATCTTTAATATCGGGATCTCTATTATCTATATGAACTTAATGAACAACTGAGCCTCCGCTGCCCTCTGGTGTAGAGAATTCCAAGGTTTTTCCACCCTCTAAGTAAAGAGATTCCTCTATATCGCATTCCTAAATAACCTATATCTTAGATTGAAACTGTGTCTTATGGTTCTGTATGTTCCACCCAGAGGAAACGGGACAACATCTGCAGTACTGCAGTGATGTCCTGCTGCTGAGGTGATTTGCCTCCAACAAACACAGCCAGCTTCCTTAGTGCTTGATAAGAATTTAACCAATGGAGAGTTTTCCCCTCAATTCCCACTGATTTGAATTTTTGCTCAGACTCCTTGATACCATTATCATTTAAATAATGACTTGCTGACAATGGCAGTAATAAGCCCTGAGCTGATTGCCCTTAGCAGGACCCAAATCCAGCATCTCTGTGCAGGTTGTGGTCAGCGAGTGCCACTTGATAGCATTGTCAACTTCTTCTACCACTTTACCGATTATTATGAAGGGGCGAATTGGGCACTTTTGGGGCTTTTAATTTGTCCTGTTTTTGTTAGCATGACATAGGTGGGCAACTTTCTACATTGGCAGTTGTTCATGTTGCAGCTGTACTGGAACAGCCTGACTAACGGTGCATTTCGACTTTCAGGTGTTCCTGTGTCAATACATTTTTATATTAGTCCCATTCATTGTACTTCATGTAACCATTGCACAAAAGAAAATGTCATGTCATGTAATATAATGGCGTAAACATCCGGCCCCCTATGTCATGCTAACAAAAGCAGGACAAATTAAAAGCCCCAAAAATGCCCAAGAGAATTCAATGTTCTCTTCACACTTTGGTTAGCAATCTCTTCAGTCTTTGCAAGCAGTTACAAATTCTTAGGCATTATTTGTTTAATTTTACAGACCAATAATCAACTTGGTTTCCTTACTTCTGCTGTGAAGCAATCTCAGATTGATGAGAAACTCAAAAATGAAATAGCCTGATTGGAAATTTTATTGCCTTTCACTTTTACCTTCATTGAACATGTGTAAGCCCTAAACAATGAAGAGAACAAATGGGGTTAACATACCTAAGTGAAAATATTGGAGCAATGATTTGGAATACATATGAAAATATAATCATCTGTAATACTTGAATAACAGTAAGTTATGGCTTCCTATGTTGATTCGCATTTGGAAGGTTTGTCATGATTATGGCAGCTTCCTTCTCGTTCCAGAAGTAAAAGAGAACAGCACCAAGCTTAGCTTTACATAAGCACACCTTCTGTCATTCATAGACTACCATTGATGGCAGCCAGAAAAAATGTTTAATCTGTTCCCTTTCCCTCCTGACTGAAGGAAAATCAAGTCCAATTTCACAAACGCAGGGCTCTGGTTGGAATGAAAATAATGAATCTTAACAAATGTTAAGAATCTTCACTTAAAAATTCATTGGCAGCATGTACTTCAAATTATAGGGTTTTTTTCTGTACGGTATATGAAATAGAATACACTTTTAAGGAGGATCCTTTAAAAGGAAAATGATTTGTAGCAACGCTCTGTGTGACAAAAATTATTTTGTCCTGGGTTTTTTTTAAGAGAGGTTGTAAAGGCAGAGGTACTGAACTGACTACTGACGACTTAGGTAAACAGCTTAGGAGGCCTTGGAGATTTTTTTTGCTGCCTGAATGGTTATGGCCAGCTTTCTCAGAGCAGGCTTTCTAGATTTTGTTAGCTTTAGCAGCTGAAGCTGTTTGGGGTCTCAGAGCTAGAAGCTTCAACGAATGATTCTGTCTTGAATCTCGCAATGTTTTTTCCCTCCTGAATTGGAAACTGCGTGTAAGAACCTGTGTCTGAATTTGCTTTTTTGGCTCGGGATGTGTGAATGAGATATTACTATATTGCAACAGTTAATTAGCAGTAGGTACTGTATTATTCGGTTAAGTTTTCCAACAGTTAAGTTATTCTAAATTCCTCTTTCTTTTGTTTGTATTTTAACTGTCATCTTTAAATACATTGTGTTTTGCTTAACATCAAATATTTTGACCAGTCAGATCATATCTGGACCACATACTTCACATCTACCTTTAAAATAAGAAAAAAGTTAGGGTCTAGGCTCGCTTCTTAAAATATTTGAGGGGTCTGGTCTCGTCTATAACACCTGAGATATAAATGTTAGGCTTTTTAACTTGGTATTGGCGCCAAGTTGACATAGATTAATAGTCCTGAAAATGAAACGTAAATATGGAGGCCTCAATCTTTGCCAGGATGGAGGTGGCTATGTGGTGGTTAAATTGTTGGAAGATATAAGGAATTGCATGTTTCATACCCCAGACTGGCCATACTTAATTTTTGCAGCGATGGAATTGGTTTGGGGCCAAACATCATACATATGTGATTCCCAGGAGTAGCTGGCCATTCAAGTTATTCATTGTCTCCACAAAACTTAGATGTGGAGTCCCTGGAAAGAGGAGCCCAGAGTGTGGAAAATAGATCAGGTAAGAGCTGATCTGTACTCTGCATTTCTTTTACTTAGCTAGAATACTCCTTTGGAGAAATGAGATAATCCTATGGATACCTTGGAGGTGGTTAGCGATCTTTTAGGGTGGGGCATCATGTATCTTTAGGGGAGGGAGGTGCAGGTACCTTGTTTGACTGTTAACTGTGGAGTAGATTGTGTATAAGTGGTGATTAACATCTTGGAAATTTGCAGCTTGTCAAGAAATATCAATCTGTCAAGAAGTGCCAACAAGTCTTAATATTTACTTTTGATGAGTGACAGTGCCTTCATCAAAAGAATGCAGCCTGCAACATAGGGAGTTAAATAGTATAACTTTTATTTTCATCTATGTGCACAGTGACTTCTAGATTTTATTTTATTCATTCATGAGATGTGGGTATTGCTGGCCAAAACCAGTATTAATTGTCCATTTGTGATTATTCATTCTTGAGTTTGGAACTGCATTCATCAAAGCCATACATGAAGGAGAGAAAAGGGTGCTGGGTAGAAGAATGCAAAGTTGACATGGGAAATGTGGGTGATAGGGATTTGGTGGAGAGGGTTGCATGGATAGGGTATGGGGATTCCTTGGGGCAAGAGGATGAGAGGGATGGGTGTTGGAAGAACATTGTGTATTTCTCACCTTTTGGCAAATAGTTTGGAGATGCCGGTGTTGGACTGGGGTGTACAAAGTTAAAAACCACACAACACCAGGTTATAGTCCAACAGGTTTAATTGGAAGCACACTAGCTTTCGGAGCGACGCTCCTTCATCAGGTAGTTGTCACAAACACCTGATGGAAGGAGCGTCGCTCCAAAACCTAGTGCTTCCAATTCAACCTGATGGACGATAACCTGGTGTTGTGTGGTTTTTAACTTTGGCAAATAAGACACCCACTTTAGGATCTGTTCCCACAACCTTGATTGAAGGAAAGGTTCGCTTTGGTGAGACACTCTTAGGTTGTAAAAAGGCATTAAAAAATGAATAGACTCATTGGGACTTTGAAAGTTTTCTCGAAGTGATCTAAAAATAGTTAGAAACCTTGAGATTTTTAAGAGTGTCTGGTTATATAAAACCTTTATATTACTGTGATGCATGATTGATTCCTTGAACTATCATTTTCTCAGTGGGGTGTCTATTGATGGTCAGCCCAATCTGCTTATTGAATGGACATATTCATAAATTCAGGATGTGGAGTTTTGCTGCAGTATGTATGAGATTAGGTAAATTGAAAATCTACGCAGATTTCTGAATTTGTAGACTATTTTATATCTTTGATCAATAAGTTTGACAGTGATCACAGTGAATAGAAGTCAACAGAACGTTTGGTCAGAAGAATAAAGAGGCACCTTATTATCAAAATGGAGAGACACTTAAGAGTGCTTCAGTGCAGAAGTATCTGGGTGTCCTTGTTTGTGAATTGCAGATAATTGACATGCAGGTACAATCGGCAATAAGGAAGGCAAATGGAATTTTGGCATTTATGGTAAAGGAAAAGAGTATAAGAGTAAGGAAGTGCTGCTGCAGTTGTACAAGGCATTAGTGAGATTGCACCTGATGGTCCCATTATTTGATGAGGGATGTAGTTATTATTGGATACAGTTCAGAGGAAGTTGACTAGCTTGATTCCAAGGAAAGAAATTATTGAGAAGAGAGATCGAGCAGTTTAGACCAATATTCTCTGCGGTTTAGAAGAATGAGAGATCTAATTGAAGTAGATAAGGTGCTAAAGGCATGGACAAAGTGAATGTAGAAAGCGTGTTATCTCATAGGGAATCTTGAATGAGAGATCATTGCTTTAGGACAAGGGATAACAAATTTAAAATAAAGATGAGAAATTGTTTCTAGTGCACTGGTGGAATTCACTGGCTTGGATTGTGATGGCTGCTGGGAGATTGAATAAATTTGAGGAGGAGATAGACAGACCTTTAATTAGTAACAGGTTGAAGGGTAGCAGGCAGAAAAATGGAGTTGAGACCCAGTTGAGATCAACCATGATCGTATCGGTGGCAAAGAAGACTCAAGAAGCTGCATTGCCTATTCCTGCTCTTGGTTCTGACATTGTTATAATTTGAAATAAAAAAGAGCTTCCTGATTTACTACTTTCAATTTTTTTGAAAAAGTGACAAACCAGATCGTTTGTGTTGAGATTACTTCTGCTTCTAATTTACATCAATGAGTTGCATTCAAAAACTTGAGGCAACCTAATTAAATTGCAGGAGACACTAAACTTGATTGAATCCTTACAGCATGAAAGCAGTCCATTTGGCCCATCAAGTCCACATCGACCTTCTGAGAAGCCTCCCACCCGACCCACCCCATTTCTGTAATCCTGCATCCCCCATGGTCAATCCACCTAACCTGCACATCTTTGGACGGTGGGAGAAAACCAGAGCACCAAGAGGAAACCCACGCATACATGGGGAGAATGTGCAAACTCCTCACAGGCAGTCGCCTGAGGGTCGAACTGAATCCAGGTCCCTGGTGCTTTGAGGCAGCAGTGCTAACCACTGAGCCACTGTGCTGCACAACCAAAATAGCAAAGGAATCAGATATTACAAGATGAGCTAAACCACATATGTGAATGGACCAAATAATAAAAGATGAAATTTAACACACCATTGTACCCTTTTAAAACAAGAATGTATAATATTTTTTAATCACTTTACCATTAATCTGCCAGCCATTCCTTGAAGCTTGTTCCCCAGGAAAGATGATGGGAGGCTAGAGGTTCCTTCACCAAGAAAGTTTCTCCTCTTCTCTTCCTATTAATTTTGCATAGTCTTTCAGGGTGAGGATAAATTCTTTGTTTCTGTACATTTATCTGTTCCTCTGTGCCTCCCCCACCCCACAGACACATCAAACATCATGTCTTACAGGTTAGAATCTGGGTCTGACAAGTATAAATAATTAGCATGATCCATTTCAAAATTACAGATGGAAATGGTTAATTGGCTTCCAAGTCCATTAGAGAAGTGGAAAGAAAACTGAACATAAAATCTATGGATAAAGTAAGCACACTCATTGGAATAGAATATCATAATTGTATTAGAATTCATTACATAATAATAGACTGGGGTAAGGGAAAAGAGGGAGATATTTCAGAGTATTTTCAGTACTATTTTCTCACGTGATAATGTAAACATTGCTAAAACCTGATAATGGGCATTGTTAATTTGATTTTGGCCCTTATTTTAAAAGGATTGGGGTGTTAGAGTAAGGAGGTCTTACTGCACCTGTATAATTTCAGAATAAACATGCCCCAATTTAAGACAGAGATACGGAGGAATTTCTTTCTCCGAGCATTGTGAGTATTTGAAACTCCTTGCCACAGAGCGCTGTGGATGCAGAGTCTTTGTGTATATTTAAGGCTGAGATAGATTCTTGATCAGTAAGAAAATCAAGGGTTATGGGGAACGGACAGGAAATTGAATGAATGTTGGATCAGCCATCATCTTACTGAATGCTAGAGAAATCTTTGAAGGGTGTGACCTATTCCTATTCCTATTTCTTATGGTTTTATGATGCTGTGTAAGTTTCAATCAATAATGTAAAGGACCATCTCAAAAGAATGACCATAACGTAATTTGATCCAATGTAAAAATCGAGAAGAAAACATTGATGGTAAGGATTTTAGACTTGCAAAATGTTTTTCTTGTGGTGCTGTAACACTTGTGGTTTTAATATTGGTTCATAGTTGCACACTGAGAAAAACTGAGTAGATGAAGCCCTCTCACTGGCCTCTTGCACTTGGCAGGAACACAGTCAAAGATAGGGCTGGAACAGTATAGTCCTCTGTCGACAATCCCCACTGTCTTTGAGTGTAGCCCTGAGCTAGAAGTACAAAAGCAATGAATATCCCGTTTAGCAATGTACTAGCATTGTGTAAAGAAATTAAAACTAGCCATCGATTGTGGCTTGGATTTAATCTTGTGCTTTACTCAGCATTCTTGAACTTTGCACAATTCCTGTAGACTTTGAACTACATCAGAAAGTAGCGATAACGTTCCGGCAAATTGCATTGTTGATATTGTAGCACATGTATGCTGCATCTCAGCAACAGTGATGTTAAACAGCTGTTGTCATCTGCTTATTTTTAACCTCTCCCCCTTTGCCAGTATTTATGATGTGTTTGACCTTCAGCTGAACCTCAGTTTCAAAATAAAGAACGTAGACATTCATTCACTAGTGAATGTCATTTTTTCCATGCACTAACAGCCTTGCATAATTGGCTTCTTTTTTAATGTGTTCCACAGGTTGACTAAGAAACTAACGACTTGATGTACTGTTGTCCCACATTTTTTCATTCCAATACATTGATCCAATGCAAACCAAAGAGGATCACCGTGCTACTGTAAAATGCCTCAGTTAAGTCCCAGCTAGAACACTGGCCCAGATATTCTGATGGTCAGACAGTCGGGGAGACTGACATTGCACATTGGGATCCTGCACAATTCAAAATACAGCAGACTTAGTGGGAATTACAAAAAAAAAATTGAGGATTCTGATGAACAATTTCCCTGCGTCTGGAATGCTCTGAAAAATACTTTGACATCAGAGAATTCAGAGGGTTCCACTTCCATTAAGTTAATAGTTGCCCAGGAAAAGTTTGACAATTAAGGACCTGTCTCTGGCAAACAATTAAGCCAAACTCCCCCAACCTACCACTACCACCTTCTACTCCAACATGCCAACTGTTCAACCAACTAAACCTTACCTTATGCCCCAGTATGCCTCTGAAAGCCTCTCTCCCCACTTCCAGCCACTCCCCTTACCCAATTGGATTGCAGGGAATATTGGGGCATTTTCAAGTTGACAGGCTGTGATGGGTGGATTGCCACAAGGATCTGACCTGGGACCTCAGCTATTTACAACTTATTTTAACAACTTAGATGAACAGATTGAGAGTAATGGATCCAAGTTTGCTGATGATACAGAACTAAATGGGAATGTAAGTTGGGAGGAAGATTAAAAGGGATGTAGATAATTTATATGATTGAGCAACAAGATGATAAATGGAATATAATGTGGGACATGTTAGGTTTTCATTTTAAGAATGGAAAATCAGACTTTTTTTGTTTTAGAAGTATAAAACTTGCAAATGTCAATCTTCAGAGAAGCATGTCTATTCTTAGAAGGAGTATAGAAATGCATAGGAGTCACAAGCAACTAGGAAGGCAAATGCCATTGTTGGCCTTTATCACAATGCAATTGGAGAACCCAAAGCAGGAAGTCTTGCTGTGATTATACAGGGCTTTGGTGAGGTCACACCAGGAGTAATATGTGCATTTTTTGGTCTACATATTTCAGGAGGCATGAACATTCATTGGAGTTCATTAGGTTGGTTCCTGGTAAGAGAGCTGTCCTCCGATGAAAATCTGAGAAAATTGAGCAGATGCTTTGTGGAGTTTAGAAACGTGAGAGATGATCTAATTGAAACTCTGAAAGGGAAACTATTGTTGTCTGACAAACTGACCTCAACCCTGTAGAAACTAAATGCAAGCAATCTGACACTGGACCATGACCCCATTGCCAAACATAAGTCACTTGGGCAGAATGTTACTGTTGTGTAAGGTAGCCTGCCTGCAGAAAGCCTGTGAGAAATGTCTGCTGCCTCTTCATTGCTAGGCCTGCCAAATCACATACCAATTACGCAGTGGTGAGTACTCAGTGAGCTTTCTACTGGAATTAAGACTGCAGGGATGTCCCACCTAACAGGATAAGGTTTGTGAGAATTGGGATGGTAGGTGTAGCAAATGAAGGCAGGTGGGTGCCTCTTATGAGGCCTTTTCCTTCCTAATGACCACGTCACTCAATCTGGAACTAAATGCCATTGATCAAGGGACCTCACCCTCAGGTGACAAGCAGCTTGCACACCTTGACCTGTCATCCATGCCACAGTGCGACATCCTGCCTGCTACTGGGTTAATCACAGTCGTGGTGAGGTAAAGCCCTTGATGATTAATTCATCGTATCAGAGCTTTAATTGACAGTGTAACAGGAAGGCTGGACATACATCTGTGTACTAAGAAGGTAATTGTAGCAGGGACAGAAGAGCATTGGGATTCATGTATAACATCATCATGTCTAATTAAATGCCCTTCACATCTTCAAGCTCACCACCAGAACACTGCAGCTCCTCTTCACCTCCTTACCAAGATCCAGGGTCAAGACTGCCAGAGTCGACCCATTGTTTCACCCTGTTACTGCCCAACTGAATGGATTTCTTCCTATTTCCACCTTATTTTTTTCCTTGCCTTGTTCATATCCATAACTTTTCTGATACTGTCTTTCTCTCTAAACGTTTCCAGTTTCCTTATCCTAACCATCTCCTCTTTGCCATAGATATCTAATCTGTCTATACCACACGTGTAAGTGTTCCTGATGTGAGTTTGCATCAAACAGAATGTTTTATTGGATGTGCCAATGCTAATGTCATCTCCTATAAGAAACCGAGTGTGGATATTATTGTGTTGAAACATCCAAAAGATATTTGATACAACTAGCTATTAAATACAAATATATTCCAGACTACTCAGGCACCTTGGCATCATGGTAGCCCAGAAACCAACCAACACACTTAAACAGTGACAAATGAACCTAACGGATCCATTAGATGCTACCAGCAAATCTAACGTCATTTGCAAGATACCATGCAAGAACTGCAAAACAAACACTACATCAGACAAACAAGCAGGAAACTTGCCACCAGGATACATGAACACCAACTAACCACCAAACGACACAACCCACTATCATTAGTTTCCATACATATAAACAAAGAAGGACACCACTTTGACTTGAACAACACGCAGATCCTAGGACAGGTGAAACAAAGAAATGCACATGAAGTTTTAAAGGCATGGCATTCTAACTAGAACTCCATCAATAAACATATCAACTTAGATCCCATCTATCTTCCCTTGAAAATAAAACCATAAATGACATCTCCCACCTTAAGAAACAGCGATCTATGAATAGAGAGGCGGGACATACCACCAGCACTTCACTGGAGACTCTGACTGATGATTTTACCTAGTCATGGTGACGAAACGTCTGAAGACACTTTCCAGTTCAGTGACTTAACTTACATACAAATATATTTCATTTGTCAGACGCATAAGTGCCTGAGCTAAGATTAAGCTCTTATCCAGACAGAGGAGTAGGCTTCCAATAGATTGTTATACATCATGTGATCCTGAGTAAGATGAAGTATGGGATTTTTATATATGTGTCACATGCTTTGAAGAGGTAATGATCTCATGAACGTGTATCTTCAAGGTAAAGTAGCAGATTGACTGTGAGACAAAAGTCAACAATAACTAAAAAGGGCACTTCCTCTTCCGCTCCACATCCCATTCCCTTCAGACAAACCTTTCCCATGCAGACACAGGAGGTGTCAACCTGGCCTCTGACTTCCTCTCTGCTCACCGTTCAAATGCCCAAACATTCCTTCCAGGTGAAGCAACAATTTGCTTATATGTGTTTCAATTTCACCCACTGTATTTCGCTGCTCACAATGTAGTCTGTTATACGCTGGTGAGACTAAATACAGATGGAGCGACTCCTTTATGGGACAACTCCGTTCTGCTCGTGAGCATGATCCCCAGTTTCGGGTGTCCTGTCTTTTTAATTCTCCAACATGCCTCAGGCTGCCCTCAATCCCCTGCACTGTTCCTTTGAGGCTGAATATAAGCTTCAGGAACAACCCCGCATCTTAACCTAATATTCCACAATAACATTGGATTCATCATTTTGAGGTTAATCTGTTTTGTCCCTCTCTCTGTTTCCTTTTTTTATTAGTTTCATGTTTATTTTTTTCAGTTCCAGTCAAAAATACAGCTCCTTTTTGCACTTCTTTTGTTTCTTTCTTTCTGTTCCTATTCCAACTCCATTCCCTTTGGTCCTACAGGAGTAATGCTTCTGCCAACTATTCCTATAGAAACATAGAACAATACAGCACAGAACAAGCCCTTCGGCCCATGATGTTGTGCCGAACATTTGTCCTAGCTTAAGCACCCATCCATGTACCTATCCAATTGCCACTTAAAGGTCACCAATGATTCTGACTCTGCCACTCCCACAGGCAGCGCATTCCATGCCCCCACCACTCTCTGGGTAAAGAACCTAC
>NC_057712.1:78752897-78762015 GCF_004010195.1 Chiloscyllium plagiosum
TCTCCAAAACAAGAACATTGAGTAGCTTACCTGTGGACTTTAAAGTTAGGTTAGAGGAGGAGGTTGGGAGGGAGGCCCTACTATGTAGGGCCTGGGGTCTAGAACACACCCACTCAAATATCAATCACTTACCTTCCCGACTAGCTCTGCGCTCCAACTTCACTTCCGCCCAGCTCGCGCCACTCTCTGCTGTGATCTTTCATCTTATTACAGACTTTTGTCTTGTCCCCGTCTTACCCATTCTTTGCACAAAACTTGTTACTGTCAGCAACTCTATCCAGTTCTAATAAAAGGTCCACAGATCTGAAAGGTTAACTTTGTTTCACTCTCTGACAGATGCTGTATGGTCTGCTGATTTCTTTCAGTATCTTCTGGTTTTCAGCATCTGTGGTATTCTGCCTTTCAATTATGACTCAGGAGAGGCTTGACCAAGTTTGTTCTCCTGACTGACAAGCGTAAAACACAAGAATAGTCTCAGATTAAGGGGCTAGTCATCTGAGACTAGGAGAATATCTTCACTCAGTCTTTTTAATTCTTTGTCTGGGAGGGTTGTGGGTGTGCCATTGTTGAGTATTAAGCCTGTCAGGAAGGTTGTGGGGAAGAGTTGAGACCAATGATCAGCTATGATCATAACCAGTGGCAAAGTAAGTTTTGAGGCCATGTGGTCTGCTCCTACTTCAATTCTTACACACTGAAATGAGAAGCATTTTGTTTTATACATCACTGTGCTCAGTTTTCTGCAAACAGTGATTTTAATAATTGACAATGAGGAATTCAAGCTATACTTTATTTGTCTTAACTGAACTTTTTGTTAAGAAACAGTGAAATATATCTCCAATTACAGTGTGTTTTCTAGTTCTGTGTTGATAAAATAGTGGCAAGATAGTATGTTAAAGTTAAATATCTTTCATCTTTTGGAGTAATGAATGTTGTGTAACAGCTGAGATGCTCAAAAGATATTTTGCTGTTTTGGTTGGTTTAGAAAAGATCCATGTTTATTTTATGAATATTATAGGTTCAGAAATGTTGTGTATTTCTGTAGATAGGGCATTAATTTCTGCTACTCAGATGGTAGTGTGATGGGCTGTTAGATTTACACAGGACTGTGACAGAAATGGATGTGGATTCACACCGAGTTGTTCTGAAATATTTTATCATGAACAATAAATTCAGGAAGTTTTAGTGTAACTCCTGAGAACGGGTTATTATCCAGAGCTTATTACGGTTCATTCACAAAATGGCCCTCATTCGTGCACAGACTGGGCCATAATGTTAATGATTGCAACAGGTCACCGACACATCTGTGCATGTATCCACTGACATAGACACAAGCAGAGGTCTGGCATGATCAAAAATATTGCTGTCCTTCCCCAATGGCATTTCTTCAGCTGCTGTTCCTTCTCTGTGCTCACTTTGTGTCCAGCCCTGATCGTCTTCCATGCTGCGCTGTCTGGAGACAGGAGGTTGAGCCTGCCTGATACAATATCCCTGGAACTAGGCTTTAGGGAACCTTTGTAAAAGAGACCCACAGCCACCAATCTCTGTGCTCCATTACCCAGATTTAGAAATGTCCCCACCCCGCGTCAGTGATCAGACACCCTCCACGCTCCCAGAACCAGCTGTGGGCTCCTTACTGGTAGAGGTGGCCAGCTTTGGAAGGCTCTCCTCCTGACTGAAAGCCAATAGGAAAGGCATGCTGAGCTGTTTGGAATGAAGGCCACTGTGACAGCTTCTGGTGTGTGCAGTTGCTTTCAGTGACAGGTGTTCCATTGAGGAAGATGAATGCAATAAATTTTATGATTGATTTTCCTTTGCCCAACCAAAAGGAAATATTTCTAATGGTCATGGATCAATTTGATTTGTTTCAATGGCATAAGACTGCAAGATGTAGGAGTAGTACTACTCAGTCCTTGAGTCTGCTCTGTCATTCAATGAGGTCATGTCTGATCTACTAACTCTCAACTCCACTTTCCTACTAGTTCCCATAATCCCTGATTCCCTTAGTGATTAAAAATCTGCCTGCCTCAGATTTGAATGTACTTAATGACCCAGCTTTGACAGCCTTCTGCAGGAAAGGATTTCATAGATTTACCACTTTCTTAGAGAAGAAATTCCTCCTCATCTCATAAGAAAACTCCTTTACTTTTGGATAAAAATTAAGATTTAGGTAAGTGAAGGAAGCCGTAAGAACCCTGTATGATAGACAAATTTACAGTACAAGTAGTTCTTCTACAGCACGATGGTTGCCTTCTTATGCAACCCCACATTGTAGAAACATCACATTTTAGAAACAGCGCTTCAAGTGTTGGTAATGTAATCATCTTACAGCCAGCACACATTTAAAAGTTCACACTTTAGAAACAGTCTCCCCAATTCGTCAATTGCGTTACAGTGAATTTATGTTAACGAAACACATGTTATAGCAGAACGACCTATACAATGATCGTATTCCATCAGACTTCACTGTGTATTGAATTGAAATTAGAACAATTAAATTTCAACTTCATTTGGAAAGAGTGTTTGGGACATTAGAGGGTGGGATAGGAAGAGCTGACAAAGCAAGTGTCGCATTTCCAGCCTCATCTTGAAAACCTGACAAATTAAAGCAAAAAAGTATTGGGGGTTACAGAAGAGAGAGCCAATGTGACACAGGAAATGGCCCCTTCAGAATTCTGAAAAAGGAAATAAGGGGAAACTGTGTTTGGTGCTGGCTACGGTCTGATCGTCAATGGGTTGCAGGTTGCTAAGTGATCCCAGGTCAAAAGCTTCAGAAAAGGTCGTCAATTTACCCATTTATGTCATCTACTAAAAAGGGCAGAACGCTGCAGTTGAGGTAACACTGCAGGAAGAGGTCAGAATCTGGTTGTAATGTTCAGAAAGCTATTTGTCTGCATTGGAAATTGTGTGCTCAGTGAAACAGTAAATGGGGATGGAATATAAAAAAACAAAAGTCACTCTATTTCAGTAACATATATGTCTATTATTAAAATAAATCAGTAAAATATTAATATTTTTGATAAACTCTTCTAATTTATTTGCAGTTAACGATGAGGAAAGAGAGCCACTTCCCTCATTAGAACAACCTGGCTGGTACTCACAAGGTAACTGGAGCCATCTTAATGACCTACTGAAAAAGATAACTGGAAAATCAGACCCAAAGGTACGCTGAGTATATAACAACTGAATTAGACTAATAACAGTAAAATATTCACTGCAGCCACTTTTACTTCCAGATTTTCTTTAACCATTTCCAAGATATTACTCCAGGAGATAAAACTAAAAGGTATTTAGAAAGAATAGAAGTTGGCTCTTCCTTATTGTAGATTTGCTCTAAAACTGTTAAAGACTGTAGAAAAACCTGGATATTATTGTAATATGATTTACAGTTCTGCTAATTCTCAATATCTGTCATCAAATGCATGAATTTATTTTAATTTTTGTTCCATCCTACTTATTCTGACATATTTGTGGTTACTTATAAATAATTTGGCGTTGTGTCTTCAAGCAGTTTTAAAAGAGATGTGCAAGTCAATTTTAATTTCTGTTGCTTGCTGACCTATTTAAAATGCCCAAACCTGCTAAATGCAGGCAAATTTGATGAGAGCAGCAATTGAAAGCATCAACTGTTGTTAAACCATCAGAGGATTCCAACACTGGTGTTTAGGTACCTGATCCCATCTAAATCTAATCTGACACAGGTTACTTCCACAGATTGTTGGGTTGCTCCAATAACAATAAAGTAATCATTTGTTATTTGGGTGGTGGACAAGGTAATTATAGGGGAAAGGGACGAAAGGAGAAAGACTTGTACCCGTGGCTCATTGTCATGATTAATTCATTCATTCTTAGCTGTGGTATGCCTCAAGGTAATGACTGTTATCAGTACTTACACTGAATATTTGTCTTGGTTATAATCATCATCGATAAAGCAATATTTGTTTATCTCACTTGACCACTTTAGTGGTGATGTTTTTGGGACAATGCCTGGTCAGATTGAGTTTTGACATGCGTTAAATAAATGAGTATTATCAAAGGTTTTAATTGCTGTGTAAACTTCAATTTGTCGTAAACAAGGTTTGCAATCCAGCCAGAAGTTCCTATTGCAACTGTATGAATCAGACTGCTTGATACAATGAGTGATTTTGTGCATTGGCATTGCAGCATCTATCCACAGCTATTAGATATATGTCTGTTCTTCAGTTAAAATTGCTTAGTCCTAGCTGTCCTGAAAAACATGGGTCTTCTCCTTAAACCACAAACATCCTTATAGTGATTGGGTTTTTTCAGTGGTATTAGGAGGGAATTTCAGGATTGGGTATGACTTGAAGGGTATCTTTGAACTTGGCATTCCTACAGCATTGCTGCTTTTGGGAGAAGTCACAAGAGTGGGGTGCTGTTGATATAATTTTGGTGAGTTGCTAAGATGAATACAACAGTTAGTGAACCTCAGGTGCACCTATGAAGAAGGGACGCTGATTCTGATGGAAGAAAGAGTTTTCAATTGAAAGGTGTTGAGGTTTGTGGCTTTGTCCATTTATGTGAGTGTTGTCAATTCTGTCATATTTTGATTTAAGCTTGTAAATAGTGAGGAGGCTTTGAAGGATCGGGTGATGAGCTACTCATCTCAGAATATCCATCATATATTCTCATAGCTGTAGTGTTAAACTGGTCTGGTTCAACTTACTAGTCAATAGTGATTCCTAAATAGTCAATGATGGAAGCCTGAACAGTGGTGCTGCTACTCAAGAGGGGAATTCTACCTCCCAAGTGGAGTTAAATACAGCGTTGTTATTTCAGCTTGCTTTCTATCCATCAGCATATTATATCTAGAGATTTCATTGATATTCCATCTTATTCAGATCAGGAGTCTTTGAATTCTTGCATATCTACTTAATAGCATTTGGATATAAGAAGAGGCCTGTTAAGGTTGATGTTTGTTATACCTGTGGTGCTCAGCAAAAGCAGAATGCAGCTCTGGGCACTATGTGAATGATGTGGATCTCTGCCACCCAGACTTCTCCTCTTTCAGCAATCATAACCTTTTCTAATCCCAGGGTTTACCTTCTCCCCAGCTAACAAGCTGCAGTGAATGCCTGTTTGACACAAGCTGCTACCCCAAGACCTGTGCATCTGAGTCTGTGTGTAACAACAGTTTCTGCTATGGCATTCACAGGTTGTCATAAGCTGCTTCATTACGAGAAGAGCACTAGAGTGAGCACTGGCATGATTAGCACACAGCCTTATTTCTGACCATATAATGTGGAAAAGCTCACCAGTGAAGCAGTTAAAGAATATTAGACTGAGGACACTCCCTGAGGAACTAATGCACTAGTGTCTTGAACTGTGTCGACTGGCCTGTGACAGACATGATCATCTTCTTCTGCGTAATGTATGACTAGTCACTGGAGGGCTTTCCCAGAGATTCACTGAGCAGCTCAGTTTTCCTCAGGCTCTATTATGCCATACTTAGTTGAAAGTTAGTTTGATAATTAGGGCAGCTAAGTTCATCTCTCCACTGATATACAACTTTTGTTTCATCACTTGACAAGTCTAGAATAATGCCTGGAACCAAGTTCTGGCTGAATCTAAACTGAGGGTAGAATGTCAATAGACCTGGTAGCAGGCCAGGAATAGAAGGGGATTTTAATTAGGTAGCGTGATACCAGATGAGAGCTCCACTACCTCCTCGCCTTCTCAATTCATGACCACTTATGGGTTTCATCCCTCTAGAGTTGCAATTATTGTTGCGCCAGGCAGGAGGACAAACAGTCAGCCTAACCAACTGGTGAACTGAAAATGTGTTGCTGGAAAAGCGCAGCAAGTCAGGCAACATCCAAGGAGCAGGAGAATCGACGTTTCGGGCAACGCCCCTCCCCCAAGTCCCTCCTCCCTACCTTTTATCTTAGCCTGCTGGACACACTTTTCTCATTCCTGAAGAAGGGCTCATGCCCGAAACGTCGGTTCTTCTGCTCCTTGGATGCTGCCTGACCTGCTGATCTTTTTCAACTCTGATCTCCAGCATCTGCAGTCCTCACTTTAACCAACTGGTGAACCAATGAGATGAGACCAAAGTGCTGAGGAGGCCACCCTGAGATCCAACCTTTCCTTCTGACAGTCCCTTGCCATGATCTCCACTCAACGAGATGCTAGCCCCAAAGACTTCTTGATTTGGAGATGCCGCTGTTGGACTGGGGTATACAAAGTTTAAAAATCACACAACACCAGGTTACAGCAGAGGCTGATATCTAAGTTCTGTACCCATAGGGAGAGCTTCAACTGGGACCATGGCTTCATTTCACACAACAGGTGACCACCATTGCACTATACACATACGCAGACATAAATACACAGGCACTCCTACACACACACAGACACATGTATATACAGATATGCTCCTACACTCACACACACATCCTCTCACAGACTTAGACCACTTTACACTCACGCACACACACACAGATACACTCTGTCTCACAGACACTCACAATCCCCTACCCCAGACACAAGCACACTCCTTCAGACACACACACTTTCACACACGCATGCATCCCCTCACAGACTTAGACACTTTACACTCACATATACACATATATACACTTTCACAGTCACAACACCCATCCCAGACAGACAGACACACACACACACACACACACGTACGCAAAAGCATATACATTTGTGGGGTGAATTTGTACTTGCAGAGTTACATTGTACTTTGCTGAAAAAACTGTATGAATCCATGTAAGACTCTGTTAACTCACTTTTTAGATTAGAATCAGTCTAAACATTATGGCACAGACAGGGAACACAGCAGGCTAACATCTGGCTGACACCAATTGTTACAGTTAACCTGAGAATGTAACTTTTAAAAAATGTTTTGTGATTTACATATGAAAGAAATGGAACCATCATGGTCATTCCAATAGATGAGAGACTCACCAAACAATCAAGGTATTTTTCAATGTATAATTTCAGTTACATCACACTGTAAACTTTTGCTATAAATTCTGTATCTTGCAATTGTGTACTCCACAACCACCTGATGAAGGAGCCGCGCTCCGAAAGCTAGTGCTTCCAATTAAACCTGTCAGACTACAACCTGGTGTTGTGTGATTTTTAACCAAAGACTTCTAACATTTTCCGTGGGTGACTCTCCTTCTGCGAGTCTAGGGTTGTTATACCAGCAGCAGGAGTAGGCCTGTGCCATGGTACTCTCATGGTCTGCAGCCTTTGATTGACTGGCAGCTCTTGGCTGTTCGTCCTGGGTCCTAATTTTGGTGTAATGTTTGCCAGCAACTTGCCTAATTGTCAGACAATCTGGCTGACTTCCCCATCGTCATTAGTTACAGTTTCTCTCCTCTAAGCTGTCCCACTTTCAGACCAAATACAACAACAGGAATATCTAATCGTCAGTGAGAGGTTATTCATACGTGGTATTCCATGAAGCTGTTTATCCCTATTCGACACTTCAGTGATTATTGGAAAGATGTTGATAATAATTGACAGGAGAAACAGAAAATTCTGGAACTTAACTAAGAAAAAGGTCACAACTACAGCCAGAATGCATAGGGACTCTTTGAGTCCTTGTTCTAATTAATCTGGGCTAGATGCCTTCCTATACTACTGACATCTAGTATGTGACTGTACTTCATTTGCACTGTTTATAATGTGTGCAAGAGCCAGTTTCCTATATATGCCTTCACATCAGCTTCATTACCCAGAGCTACATAGAGCGCTGCATACCTTCTCCCTCCCACATAATTTTAATTCAAAATGCCAAAAATCTCATCCTCGATTTCTATCCAATTATATAAAGTAGTTCATAATGGACTTACAAAACACTAACAGAGCTCATATTATTTTTAATTTAACCCATACAGACTCTGTCTGAGTATATATTATTTAATAACTTGCCCTTCAACAGCTGCAATTAGGATCAGCAATGCTCCTGGTAGCTTGACCAGAGAGAAAGTGACTAAGATCTACACATGCTGCACATCACCCCTGGCCTTGAGTTTGATTTTCAGTTCATTTAGAGCTGAACTTTCATCACATCCAAACAATTTCAATAATGATAGAAAGAATAAGACTAGGAGACCATCTTGTCTTAGCTCTGATCTCTCTAATACTCAGCAACTTAGAAATTGGAATCAATATTGATCATCGTCTATGCCACCTGAGTAGCTTGTATGATGTTCCAAGTCTCAATCTTATCTTGGGCTCTTGTGAAAGTAATCACATCCTTTCTATTAAATGGGGAGGCAATGGCCTAGTAATAGATCTAACAACTCAAGACTGGGCATCTATGACATGCTCTGGGCCATCAACAGCAGCAGAACTGTACTCCAACACAATCTGTGACTTCATGTCCCAGCATATGCCCCACTCAACCATTACCATCACACAAGAGGATGAGTCCTGGTTCAATGGAGAGTGCGAGAGGGCATGCAAAGAGCAGCACCAGGCATACCTACAAATGAGGTGTCAACCTGGACTAAACAGGACTACTTGCATACCAAACAGCAGAAATAGCAGTTGATAGAGCTAAGCAATTCTACAACCACGGATCAGATCTAAACTCTGTAGTCCTGCCACATCCAATCATGAATGGTGAACTGTCAACATATAATTCTGCAGGTTAAAACACTCACTCCTTATAAAGCTCCCTCTACACACCCATGCAGATAGGCACAAAATGATCGATGTTAAGGGTAGAGGGAAAAATGAAAAAGTAGTTCACTGGTACTTGTCTGCAAAGGTCACTGAGAGAATTCTTTTCATTTGCGTGGACTTGCCGCTTCTCAGTGTCTCTTGTCTTCGTGCTTTAACTTGCTTGCAGGAGGCACAGAGCAACCATAGATGGTGTTCTGTTTAATTTGAAGACAGGACTTTGTCTCCACAAAGACTGGTGTGATCACTGCCACTAATACTGTCAAGGACAGACCCACCTGCAGCAGTCAGGTGAGTGAGAATGAGGTCAAGTACGTCCTCCTACTGCCCCCTTGACCATGACCCCACCCCCCACCACCAAACCATCATCTCCCAGACCGTCCATAACCTCATCACCTCGGGGGATCTCCCATCCACCGCCTCCAACCTCATAGTCCCACAACCCCGCACC
>NC_057712.1:78763455-78782314 GCF_004010195.1 Chiloscyllium plagiosum
CTTTCCTCATTCCTGAAGAAGGGCTAATGCCCGAAACGTCGATTCTCCTGTTCCCTGGATGCTGCCTGACCTGCTGCGCTTTTCCAGCAACACATTTCCATCTCTGATCTCCAGCATCTGCAGACCTCACTTTCTCCTCAAGTATGTATTCCCCAGTCCCGTCTTCACATTAACCAAATCCTCCATCTGTAGTCACTCCTGCAAGCAAATTAAAGTAATTAGCCAGATCTCGCCCTCATAAATAAAACTGTCTCAACCTACATGTAATAAATCATTAATGAAAACACCCCACTACCATGAATAAATCCTATTCATAATTGATGCTATCTGTTCCAAAAATACTTTTTCCGTGTTTTCCCCCAGGCTTTACGTAAGTTTGTCCTTTGTGGAGGCTTTTTCTTTCATATCCTGGCCTACACCCCTCAACCAACATCACTAAAGCATCTATCTTGATAATTGCAACATTTCTATTTGTGAGTCTTGCCACACACAAATTGATTATTCTGTTAATTACATTAGATTACTCACTTAATCTGTCTATGGTTCTGTTCTGTCTCTTTCAAATTTCCTCATAACTTGCAGTCCCACCTAGTTTTGAACTGATACAAAATTTGGATGTATTACTCTTTGTCTATTTGTCTCAATCATTAATATAAATTACAATTAGCTGAGGCCCAAGTACTGATTCTTGCAATACTGAACTAGCCATAGATGCCAGCTTGAAAATGTCTGATTTTCTTTGTTTCCTATCGATTAACCTATTTTCTAATACTCACCCTCTATTTCATGGTCCCTTGATCATTACTGTTTCATGTGACAACTTGAATCATGCCTTTTGGAAATCCAAAATATCCAATACCTACTTGTTCCCCTCTATCTACCTTACTAGTTACATCCTCAAATACTTGAATCAATTTGTCGAAAGTGTTTTTCTTCCTTTTAACTATTTTGACATATTTTCATCATATCACACTTTTTTAAGTGGTTTGTAAAGCCTGTCTTTGTAAATGATTCCAGTACTTTTCTGATGACAGCAGGGACCAGTAGCTAAGAAAGCACTTGGAAAGTACCGATTCCCTAAATTTTAAAGAACATTTGCATTCAGTGTTTCTCATTCTATCTAGGGATAAAAAGAATGTTTCCTGGGGCCAACCACATATTTATTTTATTCCATAACTTCCCCAATGATTTATCCAAGTGAGCTATTTGAACCATATGGGCCGGAAGATTCCAGGTGCAACAGCCTGTATGGAATGATCCCAGTCAGTCAGCTGTATGTAGAGTTTGTGCCACACTTTCTGAGGCACAATAGTCACATACAGATTGCCGCTCTGCTCTTCTGTTTTTATGTTAAGAAAGATCTCTGCGTTTCTGACAGGTGAAACCTATCAGAGCTCTTTCAGAAATGTGGAGTCATGCTTTGGATGTTACAAGTCCTTCTCAATGCGGGATCGTCAAGGGAAGCCCTTGACTCCCACACCATTTTTGACATATTCTACGATTTGGAGTTCCAGTATCACGTACAGTCACTTCAACAATTCCCGTGAACAGGTTAATACCTAAGTTAAGCTGGAAGGTAGGATACTAGATGCGTAGGCAATAGAGCGCTGATTTAAAAGGTGCTTTTGGAGGGTTCCAGGGAAAGGGAAATTGCCCAGTGAAATCTTCAATTCTATGGGAACTTTTCCCAGAGTCTGCTATATCAGCAATTCTGCAGGGTCCCAAGCACCAATCCCATCTCCGCCACATAAATAACTGACCATTGGAAAATCTGGGTCAATCAGATTCACTGGCAGCAACCTTCCAGAGCATGTCCCAAAAATTGCCTTCAGCATTTGTGGCTGATGTTGACTGTATTTGTTGCATCAGTGTTCCCCTTTGGGGTAATAAAGTTTTGGTAACTTTGTATTTTATCCTGTTTGTACTTAGCGAAGGCTTGAGACTCACGATATAAGCTTCAGTCACTGATGCCAAATCTGGGAATGATTATTGAGAAGGAATATTGTAACAGTCTTTTAGCTATTGGATGTAGTACAATTGAAAATTAGGAAGACATGGGGCTGATGACCTAGTGACTGAGTTCAGCACATTTACAGATAGGGTTCAGCGGGTGAGTTTAGACCTCTGAAGTGGACTGGGACCTCAGAGGTGATGTGCTGGACCTCCATGAGAAGTTTGAAGCCTGTGCAGCACAGAGCATGTGGCCTTACAGTCTGTTTGTAGATGTTGTTTCAAAGTACCGTAACCTAGAAATTTAGCGGTTTATTTTAATTCACCACAAAGGGCAAGGGATGTGCAGAAATAAGATTAAATTTCAAACATCTTCTTCCATTTCCAGCTTTATTGGCATCAGGTAACGATAACTTAACTACTTGTGATGTAGGTCCTTTGTTTAAATATGTTGATGGGGGCATGTTGCTCAAATTTTAACAGACTTTCAGTTATCAGGACTTAGTGAACTGCAGCAGCTGAAGGGAGATGAGAAGCTCCAGTATATCAGTAGATTGCTTTTACAGCACTTCTTGAGGTCTAAGAAGAAGAAGAACACTTCCACACACCACTTTCTATTCCTACATAACTCTTCCTTGGCTCTTCAAGCTCCCTAACCTGCAGGCCAGTCTCCCAAACCCACTCACTGATTTACATTGCCTTACAATTCCACTCCCTCCCCCCAACCCGATCAACTGTCTCGTACCCAAGTGTCCAATGTACAATTATAGTTGGGATGCTGACTCATTTGATGAAAAATAAATATGAAGAAAACCATTGCAATCCATTCAAGAATCTTTTAAGAAGTTTTTAGCATGTTGTACTTGCGGTATTTATATTTGGTCATTTTCATAATCTCAGGTTGTCCTAAACTGCTTCCTGGCATGGTTTACACTGTTGTAATATTGTAAACCCAGCAGTCAATTTCCCCACAAATAATCGTGAGACATATGTTTGTGTTGGTGAAGGCCAAAATGATATTGAAAGAACTGTCCTGCATTTTCTTGAATAGTACCATATTTTTCAGTCCAACTGAAAGGCTTAGAAGATTTTAGTTTAATGTCTCATCCGAGATTGTGTGTTCAAATGTCTGGTGTGTTGCCAGAACCCACACTTACTGACTATGAAGTGGGAGTCTGTCACTGTGCCAATAAAAGATATAAGTAGCAAAACATGTTTCATTTAGTATACACTTAGTATAGTGCTTAGTTTTGTCATACTATGAATCAAAAATATAAATTTCTTTAGATTAGATACAATGTGGAAACAGGTCCTTCAGCCCAACAAGTCCACACTGACCCGCAACCCACTCAGACCCCATTCTCCTACATTTACCCCTTCATCTAACACTACGGGCAATTTAGCTCAGCCAATTCACCTAACCTGCATGTATTTATCAGGGGAAAGTGATTTTGTGTACCCATAGATTTTGATAACACCACTCGCAAGGAAAAATGTTTATTTTCATTAAATCCTGTAACAAAAGCATTTCTTGAGTATTTCTGAGATAAAACAATCAAAATTTTACATCTTAGGCTCATCAGGACAATATGCAAGAATACCACTTTAACAGATAAACCAATATACTGCATGAGAGACAAGTGCTGACTGGTTGGCTTGTGGACTCTGATTGGTGGAGGCATTGCTGTGGAGAATGCACCAATTATTGATGATTGACAGTTAATAGCCAGGCTTTGTTTGCATTTGAAATCAGGCTTCTTGACTCTGATGTTTAGGGCATTGCCCTGAGGGATGAACCAGCAAATAGCTATCACTTATTTTGTTGAGATGGAACAGGCACTGTGTTACACTGCAAGCCTGACTGATGGTCTGAAATATTACTTTGCACACTCAAGATTATCAAACAAAGTGTCCAACCATGTCCGATCAGCATATGCAAAACCTGCAACACAGTGCCCAACATTAGAAGTGGTTCTGCAATTGGACGGAATGGCCTGGATATTCCTGAGTGTGTGAGGAATTATGCTGACTACCAATATAGGTTTGTTAGCTGTGCTTGCAGTGTGGCACACTTGCTTATGCTGGAAACTACAAATATTAACACACAGAGTCTTGCTCGCTACAAACAGAAGCAACATATATTTGAATTGCTCCTTTGACAAAACGTATCTTCTCTTCAGTAATACTCAAGTTCTGCCCTACCAAATGACAAAAACACTTCCTTGATATGTGCCCCAGTATCTCCTCCTTTGACTTTAATAAGTTTTAGTCGGGCTACGTTTCTAAGAAGCACTGTGGGGCATTTTCTTAATTTAAATATGCTACTTAAATACAAATTGTTGTTGGTACAGAAATAACACTGGCCAGGTCCAGATGAAAACCAACTCATCCATTGGAAGCTGAGCCCACAGCTAAGTGCACAATAGGTGGGCTGAATTTTCTAATTGCAGGACACTTTTCACTGAGAAGTTAGACCCTTCCTCGGGAACAGCCAAAAGAATTATTGGGTTGGCAGCTCCATTGCTCCCAGCAGTGCTTAGAACTCAGTGCTGTCCATTATTGGAGATCTAGGAAAAGTCCTGAAAAGAGAAAGGTAAGTCTGAAGGTTTTACAGTGTCAGAAGTCCCACGACACCAGGTTATAGTCCAGCAGGTTTATTTGAAGTCACTTCACCTGACAAAGGAGCAGCACTTTGAAAGCTTGTGATTTCAAATAAACTGGGTGTCGTGTGACTTCTGACTTTGTCCACCCCTGTCCAACGCCAACACTTCCACATCATGGAAGAGGGATCCAACAGCCCACAGAGTGGGGAGAGAGTTTTAAGTGGGTGGGATGGGGGAGGTTATGTTAGCCAGGCAGCATGGTAGAAAAACTGGGAGAGAGGGAGTGAATGCTTCCAATGCTTTATCCCTAAATCAGTTGCCCCTCCCTTCCCATTTTTCATGGTGTAGGTGTTTAAAAGCACACAGCCCATTCTTGCCTATAAGAAATACAATTGTCCATTTACTGTTTATTCATATACAGGGAAAGGTTGCCAATTTTGACACCTGCAGATGTTGGAGACATGCTCAGTAATTGGCAAGAAAGGTGGCTAGCTGGACAGTAATTTTACATTCACCCTCCACATTAAAACATACCCAGTGCAGGAATGTAATATCGTTGTTTTCAATAGGATGTGTTGTGTTTTGTTGCTACTAACTGTTATAAGAAGCTCTTGTTTACTGGTGTGTCAAACCTCCTGGCAATATGTGCTGAAGGATTTGTCTGTTGTAGTGTGGATTCCAGGATTGTCACAGACTGCATTGCCACTTTGTACAATGTAGGTTCCTGGTTATTCTGTTACGTTTTTCCATTTATTTCCAATATATTGGCAAATATTAAAACCATTTTGAATAGCACATAAAATGCCAAGCAGCAGGTAAATGCTTTCCTGAAACACTGTCAGTGTCAAATTAAAATATCCTTTTACTGTACCAGAATCTAGGAAATATTTAAAAACTGACACCAATGCAGCCACTAGCTCATTCGTGACCTCTTTTAAGATGTTAGGATGAAATCCCATCAAGACCTGGAGAATTGTCAGCCCACAGCTTTCTCCAGTGCTTCTCCAATGATTGTACTTTCACCACGTTCCTCTCTCCTTCCCACCTTCTGATTTACTGGAATGGTCTTTATATCCTTTATTGTGAAGACAAAAGCAAGTATTTATTCATTTCATCTGCTGTCTCATTATTATCTATTATCAACTCCCCATTCTCAAGAGACTAACTTTACTTGCTCTTTTTTTTCGATATCTGTAAAAACTCCTATCTGTATGAATGTTGCTAGCTAGCTTCCTCTCATAGGTTCTTTCCCCGAATAACCTTTTATTCATTCAATTATGTTCTTTATGTTATGACCCATCATGTTTTCACCTTTATACTATCCAGCACTTTCAGTCATCTCTGGGTATCATGTGGAGTGAATCAATCTGCTTGAAGAGTAGCTTTTGGAAGAGGCCAAAGTGAATCATCCACTTACCACTTCTGACTGAAGATAGAGAGGCATCTTGGTTTTTGTTTTGCACTGACTGATATGCTGTGCTCCCCAATTGTTGAGGATGGGCATATTTATGAAGCCTCCTCCTCCAGCGAGTTGTTTAATTGTCCACCACCATTCATGACTGATTGTGGCAGTACTTCCAAGTTTAGTTCTGATCCGTTGGTAGTCCCCAGAACATTGGCCTGGGACTCTGGGTTACTAGACCAGTGATATTACCGCATTATTTAGTGACATCGTGCCAAAGCCCTTGTGCTCAGAACATATTTAAAGAGTTTTATTACATGACTTCTGCCTAACTACGATCAGAATTTTAAAAATCAGTTGTGTATTTCAAATGAGAGATTGACCAGCTCATGTCTGTGCAGTTATCTTAGCCATTGCTTCATGGGTTGAGTGATAGATGTTATGTCCAGTATCTAACAATAGAATCTTGGGTGTTTGGCTTTGCTGCCTTATTAATGGGCCAAATAGTGGAAACCAAGATTTAGCACTCAGTGCAATAAGTATGAGGGTGGATGTCTTCGCATGCAACTAAGTCCATGCCCATACTAGTGAAAGAGCTTGACTGGTCCAGCTCAAATCAGCCAGTTAAGAGTGTCTTGGCAAATCATGAGTCTCGAGTGAAGTCCCACCCTGCCAGAGATGACAGCCAATCAGAGGCCAGTCATTTCTGGGTCCAAGAGATCATCTCTAGAGGCCATTCCTTCAGGGATCCAATTTTGTGACGTCTGGCTTTCAGGTTACATGAGGTAGGAGTCACTGGAAGATGTGTTTTGGGAGAGGTCAGGGTCAAGGGCACATTATGTCTTTATGGCAGGTGAAATCCCTCTTTTGCCCTCCATCTTGCCTCTGATTGATCCCAGATTTTGGCAAATGAGGCCTATGAGGTCATTGCTGAGAGTGAAAGGATTGTTGTATCTCTTTCTGGTATTTGTATGGGTTTGTTTCAAATAGGCCTTACATTGTGTAACACTGTTTGTGTTTTTTTTTAATTTTACAATAATTTTATAATAAACTTGTTTCTGTTAAAAGTCCATTGGCAGCTTCTTGTGAATATAATCACTATGACAAACAAATGACAAAAATGTGGTAGTTGAGGAAGAGACACAGGAGAATGTTTTTGGGATTTAGTGATGACTGTCAGGATGGGGTTGGTTAATTAGATCTTCACACGATACAAAGAAATGTCAGCTGTTGGATAATGGATAATTGGAAACATGCTTTCTTGGAACATTTAAACTTAACAGAATACAGCATCTAAAACTCTAAAAGGAGGCTTGGTTTAACTTCCCCTGACTATCTTACTGTGTAAGGGAATGGCTGAATTGCCAGGACTGCACCATGTTTCTGAAAGAGCAAGAATCGGAAATGCCAGGGAGGAATGTAGAGCACAATCCCTTGTGCAGAATAAATCGAAGCAGAGTGACAATCAGTGATTGCCTCTCCTTGGTTTGGGCTCAAATGAATATCTGCTTTCTCCTCTGCTTTATATTTTTATTCAATGATTTAACCTCTGCGTTTCGTATGGACTTTGATTCAAGAGAGCTTAGCATGACGCGTGCTGTTTAACCCACAGGTTGTTTACTTTGGTGACAGTATGCGCTCGGATATATTCCCTGCTCACAGCTACAATAATTGTGAAACAGTCCTCGTGCTGGAAGAACTAGAAGTTGAAGCCAGCCAACAAGTTACAACAGACAGAAAGGACTCAGAGCCATTAGAGAAGAAAGGAAAATATGAAGTAAGTGTTCACAATTAACTACAGATAATAATCAGTTTGAACAGGTATGCTAAAAGGAGTTGTGAAACATACTTGAAAATAATAAACTGTACAGTGATTATTCTGTTGTCAATTGCAACCAATGTGAATGATAACTATGCAGCAGCAAAGTGCTAAACCAAATTATTTGTACATGATAACATTGTAGCAAAATAGTTTATAAGTGGGTAGATTTTGTGGGCTGGGAATGTGTTTTTTTTTTCAGCAAGTTGATCTTTAAATTCACTTGGAGGTTTTCCTGATATAACTTTTGCTGCTAATTACTTTCAACTCAATATGAGTATTCTGGTGGAAAGTTCTGTGCACGTTCAACACAGCTAGCCCAAATCAACAATGATGGGGTTTAAAGGCATCCACACAGAGGTCCAGGAATGTATTGCTGCCCTTTGGATACTTGTATTTTGCATGCAAGCACCATATGCGTAAGTCTTGACTTTCTCTGGGTCTCGTCACGTATAGCAGTCAACACCTCAATAATCGCCACTAATGCTGTTGGAAATTTGGGTTGATTTTTCTGAGTTGTACAGACTGTCCTCTTATCAGTACTTCATTTGATATAAAGTGTTTTAAAACACCAGTAGTTACAAAGAGCATAACAAAAATGAATTTTTTCATCTTTGCCTTCTTAGGCAAAGCTGCGATTGCACTGAAGAAGGTGGGGTGGTGAGCTGCCTACTTGAACTGCCATGGAAGGGTAGGTGTCAGGAAGGTGGCTCCAGGACTTTTTCCCATTGACAGTGAAAGAACAGTGCTACAGTTCCAAGTCAGGTTGGAGTGTACAAAGTCAGAAGTCACACAACACTAGGTGAAAGACCAACAAGTTTATTTGAAATCGTAAGCTTTTGAAAGTGCTGCTCCTTCGTCAGATGAAGACACCTTCATCGCCCGATGAAGGGGCAGCACTTCAAAAGCTCATGATTTCAAATAAACCTGTTAGACTATAACCTGATGTCGCGTGATTTCTGGCTTTGTCTACCTCTGTCCAGCACCAATACCTTCACAGGATGGTATGTGGCTTAGAGGGAAACTTGCAGACCGTAGTGTTCCTATGTATCTGCGTCCCTTAACATTTTAGGTGATAGAACTTGCAGATTTAGAAGGTACGATCAAAGGAGCCTTGGTGAGTTGCTGTAGTGCATCTTGTACACTACTTTTTTGAAAATATTTTTATTGTAAAAAGATTTATTTTTTATAAGATTACAAAATTACAACAACAATAAACCAACAACAAAACTATTCTGTATAAAATTATAAATTATAAAAAGAATCAGAAATAAAAAACACAAACAAAACAAAACTGTACTTATGTGCAAGACAAACAACTCAGTATAAGTAATAAATAAATAACACCGCTGAGCACAACAAAACAATAGCTCCCGAGTTTCGAGAGCATTGAATATAACACCCGCATTTATTCAAAATTCTTCCTCTGAGGGAACCAAGTTCGCCAAGGGAACCAATCAGATCATCATGGCTACACAAAAGCCCTAATTAAAATGGCAGACAAACCTGCATCTAGGTAATCCAAATAAGGCTGACATGTCTTACAAAATTTTTCAGTTTTTTGCTGCACCATATTTGTGAGGAAGTCCAGGGGGATATGTTCCATGCTTAGCTTATGCCAACCTGAGAGGCCTGAGGGATTTCAGTCACCCAACACATCAAAATGTTTTCTCTCGTACAGAAAGTAAGGATATTAAAATGTTTTCTCCTATGAGTATCTAAAGAAGATAAATTGGGCAGGCCCAGGAGAAGAGAGATTGGGTCCATCTTAACTTGGGTCCCCAAGACACTCCCTATTACTCCTGCCACAGCACTCCAGTACGTATGAAGTCTGTGGCAGGACCACAGACAGTGAGTGAGAGTACCAGTACTCATTTTACACTTGGGGCACACTAAGGATAGCCCACCTTAAATTTCAAGAGACGGTCTGGGGCCAGATGGACCCTATGAAGAATCTTTAACTGTGTGGCATGAGTCCTATTACAGATCGAAATCTTTCTCATATTTTCACAGATATCCTCCCATGTCTCAAAGGAGATCTCAACTCCTAACACTCTCTCTCAGACCTCTCAGTAGCTCAATTTCACCCTAAAGACCACCCCCCAACAAATGATAAAGAGTACGAACTGCTCTTGGCATGAAGCACTGTGTTCTCTATATCGGATCTGTCGGAATCGGTCGAGAGCGTAGTTCCTTTTTGAATAAAGTTCCTAATTTGGGAAAAACAAAAAATGTCTCTGCTAGATAATCCATACTTGTGGCTGATTTTTTTTTTAGATTAGATTAGATTACTTACAGTGGCTGATTTTTTTTTTAGATTAGATTAGATTACTTACAGTGTGGAAACAGGCCCTTCGGCCCAACAAGTCCACACCGACCCGCCGAAGCGCACCCACACAGACCCATTCCCCTACATTTACCCCTGCACCTAACACTACAGGCAATTTAGCGTGGCCAATTCACCTGACCTGCACATTTCTTTGGAGTGTGGGAGGAAACCGGAGCACCCGGAGGAAACCCACGCAGACACGGGGAGAATGTGCAAACTCCACACAGTCAGTCGCCTGAGGCGGGAATTGAACCCGGGTCTCTGGCGCTGTGAGGCAGCAGTGCTAACCACTGTGCCACCGTGCCGCCCACCGTGCCGCCCATTGGTCAAAGGACATCAATGTTTTGCCCTCAAGTAAGTCACCCAAACAGAAACTCACTGAGCTGCCCAGAGTTTAAACCCGGGGTCCATTATCCCTGGTCAGAACCCCGGTATACTAACTATAGGAGTAAGAAGAGAAGTTTTAGATGTATTACCCTTACTGTGCCGCATTGCCCTCCTCACTTTGACAGTATTAATAATTATTGGATTGTGACAGTACTCAGCAACTGTCCTCATTTTATCTAGAGCAACAGGCTAGTAAAGGGACATTTTGCCTAGGAGGCCTCAATATCCAACCACATTGACGCTGGGCCCTTACGAGCCCAGTTGCTCACAAAAGATGAAAGGGAGTTTAATTGATATCTTCTAGTATCCGGGAGGTCCACTCCCCCCAGCCCTTCTGGCAATTGCAATTTGGCAAGCTTAATAAGAGGCCACCTGTGGTGTGGAGCTAAACCAGCCATGAAGTCTCCTAAATGTTTGCCTGGGAAAAATCAAGGGAAGCATTTGCATAGGGTATAGCAAACAAGGAAGGACATTGATTTTCATAAGGGCTACTCGACCTAACCAGGCTATTGGAAGAGCCTCCCATCTTTGAAGATCTTGCTTAATCTTGTCAAGCAAATGGACAGAATTAGCCTTAAATAACGGAGTAGCAACCAAAGCTAAATAAAGAAAATCCCCCCGTGACCACTTAACGGGAAACCGTGACTCACCCTCAACGTCAGATATTCCCCAAGATCCCCCATAGGCATAATCTCCAATTTGGAAAAATTAATTTTATTCAAAGTTTGTGAGAAGATTTGTAGCTCGGGTGCTCGTTGTTATGGTTCTGTTCGCCGAGCTGGGAATTTGTGTTGCAGACGTTTCGTCCCCTGTCTAGGTGACATCCTCAGTGCTTGGGAGCCTCCTGTGAAGCGACAGAAGCGTCTGCAACACAAATTCCCAGCTCAGCGAACAGAGCCACAACAAATTAATCTTATAGCCTGAAAAGGAGCCAAATAAATTAATACATTGAATCAAATGGGGTACAGAAACTACTGGGTTCCACAAAAAGTTAAGAATGCCATCCGCATATAATGCAGTCTTATGTATCTTTGATCCCTCTTCTGGAACAGTTATGTTGGGATCCCTATGGATAGCCTCTGCCAATGGTTCAATCACCAATGTAAAAAGTAGAGGTGAAAGGGGACAACCTTACCGACTGCCCCTGCAGATACTAACATTACTGGATCTCACGGTATTGGTGAGAACCGCAGCCAGAGGATCACTATAAAGGACTCTACGCAACCTAATAAAGACTTCAGCTAGACCAAACTGTTCCAGGGTGTAAAAAAAAAAGTCCACTCCACCCGGTCAAATGCCTTCTCTGCATCTAAAGAAATCACCAATCCCTGAACCGATCGCTGCTGACATGCTTGGACCATATTAAGTAATCTCATAGCATTGTTGGAGGATCTGCAGCCCTTTATAAAACTCATCTAGTCCTCTTTGACAATGGAAGGTAACACTGTTCCCAGCCTTAATGTAAGAGTCTTGGACAAAATTTTAAAATCAGAATTTAGAAGTGAAATGGGCCTATGGGAAGCACAGTCCTTCAGGGTCTTCCCTTTCTTAAGGATGAGAGAGATATTTGCCTCTCTCAAGGATGGCGGGAGGCAATCATGACTAAACAAGTAATTGTACATGTCCAGCATTGGCATTGCCAATATATTTATAAGTTCTTTGTAGAATTCACTACGGACACCATCAGGGCCGGGCGCCTTTCCACTTTGAAGCTGCTTCACAGCCTCTTGTACCTTTTGCACTGTTAAAGGGGCATTAAGGAGAGACAGCTGTTTGGAGGTCATGCCTGGAAGATCCAGGTTCCTAAAAAAGAACTCCGTCTTAGCCCATCTGTCCTCACAGCCTTCCAACTGGTGTATACGGAGTAAAATGATCTTTTTAGAAACACAAGTAAGAATTCCAGTCCCTTCCCTGATTGAGGTAATACGGGGGGGCATCTTTTTTCCAAGCCAGATATGCCAGATATTTGCCCGGACTATCGCCATGCTCAAACAAGCTTTGTTTCACAAAGGGAAGTTCCTTCCTCGCTGTCTGCATGAACATCGAATTCAAGGTGGACCCCAGAGCTGTGACCCGCTGCAACTTAGCCACTGATGGCCTATCAAAATATGGCATCTCAGCTGCCTTTAGTTGTGTCTCGAGCAAGCGCTGCTGCTTTCCCTTTTGTCACTTCCGACTGGCAGAATAAGAGATAATTATCCCTCTGGCATCAGCCTGAGCAATCTTCCAGAGAATAGACTGGTAACTAGCCATATCCGAGTTACTGGCCAAGAATGCTTTAAACTCATTAGAAAAATACTCAGTGAACTTACTGTCCTTGAAAATAAAGGGACCCGTTCACCAGTGCCATGAACCTGCTACATTACCCTTAATCTTCACTACTATACTATACTATACTGCTGCATGATCGGAAATGGTAGATTCCCAGTTGTGCGGGACATCACGGAATCCAAAAAAAGTAGTGAGGGCTAGGAAAGATCAATCCTAGTATGGTATTTGTGCGGATTAGAAAAAGTTAAAGTCCCTAACCGCAGAGTAGAGACACCTCCAAACATCCACCAGTCCCAATTCCACACACAAATCAACTAGTTGCTCAGATTGCAGAGAAGGTTTTGGGGGGCCTTTGGGCATTCTATCCACCATGGGATCCAGAAGACAGTTAAAATCTCCCCCTGTAATAATATGCCATGACGCAATTGAAATCAATTTGGAGAATGCATCCATCAGAAATTTAAGGGGGTATGCCAGGGGACAATAAACGTTCAAAATACCATACTCTTCATAAATTGAGGCTTTAAGAATTACATACAGTCCATACTCATCTTTAATACAATCTATAATTTAAATGGGAGATTCGTCCAAACGAGTATGGCCACTCCCCTGCCCTTAGTATTTAAGGATGAAAAAAGCACCCAATCAAACTCACCCTGCTATAGTTGTAGATGTTCCTTATCATCAAGGTGAGTTTCCTACAACAGGGCAATATCGTCCCTCTCCTTTTTAAGACTCAAAAGCACCTTTTTCCTCTTGACCGGCGAGTGACTTCCTTTAATGTTCCAGGTACACCATTTGAGACCACAATTAGTCATGATCCTCTACAACAACATTTGAACTTCCGAAAGGAAGAAATTGACTTACAAATCGCTGAGTATAGATGAAAATAGACTCTTGGAGCCTAAAAATACGCACACTAAAACTACTACATCTAACAAACTAACAGAACCTTCAAAAACTACAAATACAAAAACCAACAAACTAAACCAAATACAAAAGGCATTTAATGGGGCACTCTACACCCTACCCACAGGGTGTAATTACACATCTCCCATACAACTCCATAACTCATTCCTGCTTGAGCCGCACTCCAAACTCAAGCAAAAGAAAGAAAATTAAAGGTAAAATCCACAAAGGAGTAAAACATGAGCACTCTACCCATCCCCAACTATACATTAACCCCAATTAACCTCGAGAAAAAAAATCCAACAACACTTTCTTCAAGAAAAGGAGAGGTATATAGAAAAGAAAAAAATGATCATCTATATCCTTCACATCATCCAGTCTATTACAAAATGTCCAGAAAGTTTTTCACTTTTCCAAAGAATCAAGTGAGCATACAGACCCATCATGAGAAAAACAAAGCACTGCCTAGTACCTTACAGAATACTGAATGCCAAGGTCTCTCAGTCTTCTCGTCACCTCATCAAAGGACTTCCTTTTACGGATCACAGCTGCAGAAAAGTCCTGGAAGAGCATTATCTTGGATCCTTTATAAATCAAAGCCTATGGATCCTTCTCCTGCACTTTGGAAGTTTCCATTATTCTCTGCTTGTCCCTGTAACATCGCACAAGGACTGGGCCGCTGGTCTGAGCCACGCCTGCACACTGCAACCCAGTGAACTCTGTCGACCGTTACCGGCCCATCTTGGCCTCCCAACCAAGAAAGCACAGCAGCCAGTCTTCAAAAAAAACTTACTAGCTGCTCTCCTACCACTCCCTCCGGCAGCCCAACGACCTGGATATTCTTTCTCCCACCCCTGTTTTTGAGGTCGTCAACCTTCTCTGTTAAGGCCCAGACCTGTTTCTCGAGGGCCTGGATCACTGAGGACTCGATCACAATTGCCGATGCTGCAGTCTGCCATTCAACCTCCTCCATTCGCTTTCCGAGCTCATCCAGCTCCTGTTCATGTTTGTGCAGCATGGCCAAGATCGGTTCCAGTCTGGTGCGACTTTCCACAATCGAGGCCTCGATCATCTCTCGAAACTTGACGAACTCTGCAGCCAAGGTCTGTTGGGTAAGTGACTCCAGCGGAGATGCAGAGGACGCTGAAGCTGTGGTCACAGTCGCGGGCGTGTCTGATGCTGATGGGGAGTGTCCCATGTGTTGGGACTTACTCAAACCTTTTCTTTTTGTCAAATTCCCTTGCCTAAAAAAACATAACGATTCCACAACTGTCTAATTATTGAATTTTTCAGAGATAGCTTAGGTGGGGAGGGTAAAAGCACCGCTTCACCTGAGTTGTGGTGTAGAGCTCAGCAGTGCAGACCTTTCACATTGTCGCCATCTTGGAATCTTGGATCTCCAGATTCCCCCCCCCCCCCCACCTCGTACACTATTAACTGGCACCATTGAGCATTGGTAGTGAAGAGAGCAAATGTTTATGGTAGTGGATGGGGTTTCCATCAAACAGACTGGTGTTCTGGATGGTGCTGAGTCTGTTGAGTGCTGTTGGAGTTCCAGTCATAGAGGTTAATGGAGAGTATTTCATTACACTCCTAACTTCTGTCTTCTGGTTAGTGAACAGGCATTGGCAAGTCAGGAGGTGAGTTACTCTCCACAGAATGCCCCACCTCTGACCTGCTCATGTTCAATATTGCCTTCAAGTCATAGGCAATTATTTTCATCATATTTTTGCAATTGCCCATGTTTCAAACAAATGTGGAATGAGATCAGGAATAGAGTGGCACTGGTGGATCCCAAACTGTGCACCATGAGTAAGTTATTGCAGTCTAGGTGCCATTGCATAGCAGTATTAATTTTCCCTGCCATCACTTTGCTAATTATTCAGGCATTAATTGGCCAGTTGGAATTGTTCTGCTATTTTTGGACAGGACATACCTGCCCAATTTTCCACATTATCAGGTCGGTGCCAACATTATAGTTGTACTGAAATAAACTAGACGAGAGGTGTGGCTCATTCTCGATTACATGTCTTCTGTACTGTAGTCAGAATGTTGTCAGAATCCATAATCTTTGCCGTATGCAGAGTCTTCAGTCACTTCTTGAGAGAACTTGAAATGAATTAAATTGGCTGACGACTGGCATCGGTAATGCTGGGGACCTCTGGAGAAAGCTGTAATGAATCATCCCCTGAGCTTTTCTGGCTGAAGATAGTTGCAGTTACTTTGGTCTTGTTTTGTGCACTGATGTTCTGGGCTCCCAAATTATTGAGGATGGGGATATTTGTAGAGCCTACTCCTCCAGATAGTTGCTTAATTAACCACCACCACTCACAGCAAGATATGGGAGGACAACAGAGCCTAGATTTGATTTATTAGTTGTGGCTTAGCTCTGTCTATTTCATACTGTGTCTGTCATTTGGCTTGCATGTAATCCTATATTGTTGCTTCACTTCATTTTTAGGAATGCTTAGTGCCGCTCCTGGTATACCCTTCTACACTGTTCATTGAGCCATATTTGACTCCCCATTTGATTATAGTGGCAGAGGAAGGGATATGCTGGGCGTTACAGAATGTGGTTGAATGAAATTCTGAAGCTACTGCTGACATTCATGGATGCCGAGTTCATTATCCCTGGCCGAAATCTGCCCCATTTATCATGATGGTGATGCCACACAACATAATGGAGGACACCGTTAATGTAAAGACGGGATCCATCTTCCTAAAGGTTTTGTAATGGCCACTTCTACCTGTATTGACATGGACAATGGGTATGTGACAGGTTGAATGATGAGGATAAGGTCACGTGGGTTACTCCTCCTTGGTTCCCTCATCACCTGCCACAGAAGTCATCTAGTAGCAATGCCCTTTAGGATTCTGCCAACTCAGTCAGTAATTGCAGTCTTGGTGATGGATATTCAGGTTGCCTAGCCAACATACATTCTGCGCCTTCAGTGCATCTTCTACTGATGTTGATAACAGGGGCAGAGAAATGGGAGGACCTGATGCTATGAGATATTGGGACAAACCTTCCTGACTGCTGCCAACTCTAATGAGTCTGCCTTGCCCATGGGACAGGTCATACTTATAGATTGAAATGATAGTGTCTGGGACATCAGCTAGAAGATATGATTCTGTAAGTATGACCATGTCAAGTTGTTGCTTGCTCAAACTGTTCAACTGGGTCACCCAAATTTGGCACCCACACCCAGCTAGTTGTGAGGAGGACTTTGCAGGTCAACAGGACTGGCTTTGCTGTTGTTACTTCCAGTACCTAGGTCAATGTTGAGTTGTCTGTCCAACTTCATTCCTTTTTTTTAGACATTGTAGCAGTTTAATACAACTAAATGGTTTGTCAGGCCATAACAGAGGACATTGAAGAGTCAACACATTGCTGTGACATCACATGTAGGCCAAACAAAGTACGGACAACAGATTTCCTTCCTTCAAGGACAACAGCAAACTAAATAGGTTTTTATGACAATTGGCAATGTTTTCCTGGTCACTATTAAACTGGTTTTCAACTCTGCATTTCTTAATTAAACTGTCATAATACAATTTGAATCTATGTCCTCACAGCATTAGCTTGAGTTGTTTTATATATTCTATGTAGGAATTTTGTCCTTCAGTAATATAAATTGTCCTATACCACTCAAGTTTTGGTTAAGTAGTTTGTCTTCATCTCTCAAATCTAAATTGGGGATGGTTGAGAGGATGAAACTTTCTCTCTGTTAGAGTGGAAGGTTTAAACTGCAGGACATTTGAGCACTGAATATTTCTTTCCAGTAGACACCTCCATTCATATTTTGCTCAATCCAGATTTTAATGATTTTTAATCACCGAGGAAGTACTGCATTATTGTAGTACCTCGATGTTATGTCCTGTCTTCCTAATCATGTAATTTGTGTGTATACTAGTGGTCACTTGGTAATAGAGAAATGGGTTCCGGCCCAACACCTCTTCCTCAACTACTGTAGGTTGGCCATCAATATTTATGACATATTCACTGAATCCCACAGTTAACTGGACTGTACATCCTCACACCATGCCTTGTGTAAAGACTGCATTCCATTCTCCCAGTTTCTCTGTCGCGTCTGTTCCAATGTTGCCAGCTTCTACAAGGGGGTCTCCAAAATAACCATCTTCTTCCTCAATAAACGTTTCTCCATTACTGTCGTTGACAGGACCCTCAGTCACATCTGGCCCATCTCTCGTATTTCAGCCCTCACCTCTTCTGTTCCCTCCCAAAACAATGGTAGGGTTCCTTCGGTCCTCACTTACCACCCTCCAACATCCACATCCGAAAGGATCATAAGCTGCCATTTTGGCCACCTCCAGCAGGATGCCACAACCAGACACACATCCACCTCCCCTCCCCACCCCATCTTTTCCCTTGTCAGCATTCCACAGGGATCATTCCCTCTAGGATACCTTGGTCCACAACACCAACAGCCCCATGTCACCTTCCCCTGGAATCACTGACCATGTAACATCTGCCCATTTACTTCCTCCTTCCTCAGTATCCAAGGCCCCAGCTACGCCTTCCACGTGAAGTAGCGATTTACCTGTACTTCACTTAAACTAAGCTTCTATATTTGCTGCTCACAATATGGTCTCATAGAGTCATAGAGATGTACAGCATGGAAACAGACCTTTCGGTCCAACCTGTCCAAGCCGACCAGATATCCCAACCCAATCTAGTCCCATCTGCCAGCACCTGGCCCATATCCCTCCAAACCCTTCCCATTCATATACCCATCCAAATGCCTCTTAAATGTTACAATTGTACCAGCTTCCACCACCTCCTCTGGCAGCTCATTCCATACGTGTACCACCCTCTGTGTGAAAAAGTTGCCCCTTCGGTCTCTTTTATATCTTTCCCCTCTCACCATAAACCTATGCTCTCTAGTTCTGGACTCCTCGACCCCAAGGAAAAGACTTTGCGTATTTACCCTATCCATGCCCCTCATAATTTTGTAAACCTCTATAAAGTCACCCCTCAACCATCGACAGTCCAGGGAAAACAGCCCCAGCATGTTCAGCCTCTCCCTGTAGCTCAAATCCTCCAACCATGGCAACATCCTTGTAAATCTTTTCTGAACCCTTTCAATTTCACAATATCTTTCCGATAGGAAGGAGACCAGAATTGCACGCAATATTCCAACAGTGGCCTAACCAATGTCCTGTACAGC
>NC_057712.1:78782829-78819162 GCF_004010195.1 Chiloscyllium plagiosum
GCCCTTCTTAAACAGTGGCACCATGTTTGCCAACCTCCAGTCTTCCGGCACCTCACCTGTGACTATCGATGATACAAATATCTCAGCAAGAGGCCCAGCAATCACTTCTCTAGCTTCCCACAGAGTTCTCGGGTACACCTGATCAGATCCTGGGGATTTATCCATCTTTAACCGTTTCAAGACATCCAGCACTTCATCCTCTGTAATCTGGACATTTTGCAAGATGTCACCATCTATTTCCCTACAGTCTATATCTTCCATATTCTTTTCGACAGTAAATACTGATGCAAAATATTCATTTAGTATGTCCCCCATTTTCTGTGCCCTTTACACTGGGGACACCAAACACAGAATGGATGACTGCTTTGCCGAACACCTACATTCTTTCACAAAAATGATATCAAGCTTCCAATTGCATGCCACTACAACACACCACCCTGTTTCCTGGCAGAACTCTCTGTCTCAGGTTTGCTGCAGTGCCCCAAGTGCACAAGCTACAAGAGCAACATCTAATTTTCAGCTTGGACATCTCGCAGCCTTCAGGATTCAGTATTGAGTTTGGTTATTTTAGGGCTTCAGCATCTTTCCCCATGTCCTTACCCCAATCCCCACACCCCAACGCTCCAAAAGCTAGTGCTTCCAAATAAACCTGTTGGAATATAACCTGGTGTTGTGTGATTTTTAAATTCAGCATATATATCAACCTTTTGCTAGCTACAATCGGTCCTGAAGAATGGTCACTACACATGAACTGTTAACTCTGATTTCTCACCACAGACTTGCTTAGTTCTGTTCAGCATTTTCTGGTTTTGTTTATGAATTCCAACATCTGCAATTCTTCACTTTTTTGTTTAATGTCACCACAGTTAGCGTAGTGACCAGTCATTTCACGGATGGTTTTGTGGTCTTATACTTGCCTCCATTAAAAACAACCAGTGTACTTCAGGAAGAAAATAATTGTAAAAATAACTTTGAGAAGTTCCTGAGGTGTATAAGGTGGATTTTTTTTCCTTTCATCTTAATTTTATTTATGTAACAAACAACAAGGTCAAAACACTTCAGCTGACAAAGGATTACAGTTTGTATTAATTTATTAATTCTTGATATCCAGCAGCTGGATAAGGTTGTAGTGATTTGTATTTGGTTCGTTCAAAATTATTTGTAATTGCGTAAGTACTTTTAATGCCCGCTAAATTAGCTGTTTACTGAGTTATTGGGTTATTTCTTAACGACTGTGAAAAATGCAAGCACATGAGAAAGCATATTACAAAGAAAATGTTTTGGCCATTAGACATTCCATTCACAGACTTTGTAAAATTTGCTGTTTCATGAATTTTATCCATATTAACATATTCTCTGTCGTCCTACTTCCCTTTATCATGGATTTGTGGGACATGTAGAAAATTTAAGCAATTGCTACATATTCAAAATTATTATGACTGTACAGCTTGTGCAGCTGCTTTGTCTAAATTTAATTCCTTCAGTTTCTTCAGAATCACTTCATCATTTTTCTAAATCCCAGTGATTCAAAAAGAGAACTGGAGGTTTTGCAGCAGCTTTCGGTTCTGCAACATGACATAAGGAATTTTCTTCATATGTTCAAGCATTTCCTGATCCTGTATCCCTGCTTATCCACACAAGAATATTTGCAATGTTTTTGAGACAAGTCTCAGCTAATTGAACTGATTTTTCCAAATCTGTTTATATCTTACATTCATGTTCATCAAGCGGTAGAATGGTAGCTGCTTTGGCAGCTGTACAAGACTTAACTTGAGAATCACAGTCTGCGTAATAGTATTTAACACAGCATTTTGCTATTTATAGAAATTGAGCTTTTGTTAGACTGAACAGAAGTGAAAAGGCAATTGTACATGCAGAAGCAATATCCAAATCAGTGCTAAGAGCTATCTCAAAGAGTGTGGACAAAAAGAGCAAACTGAATAATTGACATATTAGAACTGCTATTAGAAGTGTGTATTGACTTTATACCCAATTCTCTGAATTTCACCAAGTAAGAATTGCGGATTGTTGGAAACATTCAGCAGGTTTGGCTGCATCTGTGGAGACAAATCAGAATTAACGTTTTGGGTCGAGTGACCCTTCCTCAGAACTGATGGTAGCTCGGAAAATGTCAGTTTATATGCAGAATATAGGGAGGGGAAAGGAGTCAATGATAGGTGGGGATAGAGCCCAAAGAGAGAAAAGAACAGTTAGGCAGAAAAAGGAGTGGATAGTGATCCAGCTAGGAGGATGAATAGCTGTTATTGGGGACTGTTAGTGGCTAACAGTGGGTTGTGTGCGCTAGCAGACCATGTGATAACAAGGCCGGATGGTGGGATTGGGGGTAAGAACATGGGAGAGCACAAGCCCTAAAGCTGTTGAACTTACTATTGAATCTGGAAGGCTGCAGAGTCCCCAAGCAGAAAATGAGGTGCTGTTCTTCCAGCTTACACTGAGTTTTGCTGGAGCACGGCAGCAAGCCTGAGAGAGAGATGTTGGCCAGGGAACAGGGTGGTGTGTTGAAGTGGCAGGCAACCAGAAACTCGGTGTCTTTTTTGCGGACAGAACATAGATGTTCAGCAAAGCGGTCACCTAAACTACACTCCTTTTTCCAAATGTAGAGGGGGTCATATTATGAGCACCGAAAGCAGTCAGCTAGATTGTGTGAAGAGCAGATCCAACACTGCTTCACCTGGAAGGTGTGTTTGGGCCCTCAGATACTGAGGAGGGAAGAAGTAAACAGACAGGTTTTACACCTTCGGTAGTTACAGGAGAAGGTGGTGTTGGGCTGTGGGGAGGTTTTGGGAGTGAAGGAAGAGTGGGACCAGGGTGTCTCGGAGGGAATGGTCCCTACAGAAGGCTGGCATGGGATGGGAGTATGTTTCTGGTGGTCATCTCATTGGAGGTGATGGAGATGCTGGCTAATGATCCTCTGCACTTCACACAATCCAGTCTACTGCGTTCACTGCTCACAATGTGGTCTCCTCCACATTGTGGAAATAAAGCATTGACTGGGTCACCATTTCACAGAACACTTATGTTCTGTTGGCAAAAAAGACCGTTAGCTTCTAATTGTCTGCCACTTCAACAGACCACCCTGTTCCCTGGCCAACATCTCTGTCTCGGGCTTGCTGCAGTGCTCTAGCAAAGCTCAGTGTAAGCTGGAGGAACAGCACCTCATTTTCCACTTGGGATCCCTGCAACTTTCTGGACTCAATATTGAATTCAACAACTTTAGGTCTTGAGCTCTCCCATGTCCTTACACATTCACCTCCTCCACATCATCGACAAGATTCTTTTGACAGCTCTTCTTAAATCTGTAACCTAGAAGGAGAGGGTAGGGAATGCATGGAAACGCCTTCAACTGCAAGTTCCCCTCAAAGAAGCGCATTATTTTTCCTGACTTTCTTTTCTATTACTGGGTCAAAATGTCTAACAGCAGTGTGAATGTACCTACAATGCACATATACAATGGTTCAAGGAAATCGTTCACTACCGTTGTCTCATGCACAATTAAGGATGGGCAATAAATGCTGACCCTTACCCATGATATTCACAGATCGTGAACAAATAACAAAAATTGGTTTTAACAGTTCAACATAAGTAGTAAAATAATGTCAATTGGGAAAAAAAATAGATCAAGGAATTATGTTACTACACTATGTGTTCTGTACACACCCCATAAATGGAGAAGTAATAGTAATAAAGGTTGGCAGGATGAGCAATCTTTTTTAATATTTAATATTCCTGTTTCAAAAAACATCCCAGTAGCACAGTTTTTTTAGCTGAAAGCATAATCAAACTCTGGTCCAGGGAAAAATGTCTTTTGTTTTGGATCTGCTGGCAGCCTCGGGGTTAAAATATACATTTTCAGCTGTTTATGTGGCAGTACAGTAATGTTACCACCATCACCAATTGTCATTGAACTACTTCTGTGCATGTACATCATGGAACATTCTGCAGATCGTCTTTTATGTTACCCATTAAATTCACAAAGAAAAATGATCATGCATACAAATAATGTCAAGTGTCAAGAATTGTAAGTATTTTGACTGATTATTTTCTTAAACCTTTCAGAGTTAACAAAGATGAGTTCTTTGAGAGGTGCATTCTATTTGAATGATTTATTTTATGACTTTAGTTTCATTTCTCCCAACTTAGATGGAAACCTTTGAAGTAGCCATTATTTTCAGCGGCATGTTTTAAAAACGTTGAAATCTTTCCTGCCAAGTACTGCCACAAAGAGAAAAACCCGAGATGCTGAGTTAATAGTTTGGGATCTGTATATTCTGTAAAATATTACACTGAATTCCTATTCTCTACTAAAACATGAAAATTGAACTCTCCTCACTTTTATATTTTCATATACTTCATAAAATTAACTTTATACATCTTTGGACTGATTTTTTAACAAAAAGTAATTGTAAATGATTATATTTAATTATTTTGCTTGTGTAATACTCAAAAATATTCAGAAATCATACAGATGATTTTGTTTCATTTCATGTATCAAATGGTATAGAGCCATAAGCCACAAATAACCTTTGCTATTTCTCCATTAAAGAGAGTTGGTTATGTGTAGCTTAGGGGTAAGCATTTCACAGCCTAAGGAAGGAGACAGGTCTTCATGAACTGTCATGAGCTGCACAGGGATTCAACCCTTGCTGTTGTCTTTATTCTGCACCACAGTCACCTAGTCAACTGAACTGATGAGCAGGATATTAATCTAACGAATGCATCCAAAAATAGTCCAAGTCAAAGGTTATCAGTCATCTATCTGTTTTACATCAAGCATGTATTTCCTATTTGCCACAGTTAAGTGTATCACAATTTTATTGTAGATAGTAATCATGACTGGGTGTAACACCCAGAACTCCTGTTAAACTGTAAACATTGTTTAATTTCCATATTTAGTATGAAAGAACTTTCAAGATTCTCAACATTGGATGATATTACACTCTGTTTCTCTAGATGAATATGAGGTAGCTTTCAGGTACATTTTTATCTTGCTTTTTTCAGGTAAACTTTACTAAGCTTTATTATTTTTAAAATGTGAATTAGTCGAGCTTCAGTCTCATAGTTCAGCATCCGATACACTCTTTACCAAACCATACAACAGAGAGAGTCTTTGTCACAAATTCAGGTCAGCCATGGATATCATAAGAATCATATAAAAGATGCTGTTCGGCCCCTTGACTCTACTACTCGAGTGAGGAACAAAGTTTCCTGAATCTTCCCGCAGGGTCTCCATAGGCTTGCCTACACTGCTGCCACTTTCCTACACTAGGCTTGTAGCCTTGTATGTTATGGCACTTCAGATGTTGTATCAAGTACTTTTTAAGGGTTGTGAGGTTACCTGCCTCAACTACTGTCTCAGGCAGTGCATTCCAGATTGCCACCACCCTTTGGATGAAAAAATGTCCTCAAATTATAACCTCTTGTTCATGACTCTTCAATAAAGAGGAACAGCTTGCTACTGTTTATGGCCCTAATAATCTTATACGCCTCAGTCAGGTCCTCGCTCAACCTTGTCTAATCCAAAGAAAACAACCCAAGCTTATCCAGCCCCTCTTCATAACTGAAATGCTCCATCCTAGGCAACATCCTGGCAAATCATCTCTGAACTGCCTCCAGTGTAACCGCATCCTTCCTATAGTCAGGTGACCGGAAATGCATACAGTACTCAATCTGTGACCTCACCAAAGTTTCGTATAACTCCAACATAACCTGCTTGCTGTTACAATATATGCCCCAAAAATAATTCTTAGGATCAATTGCACCTCAATCCTGTTAGTTGCCTGAGCATCTTCATTTTATGGTTGTAGACTCGTACTTCACTATATCTGTTTGTATAATAGCACCAAGGCTGTAATAATCAAAGTACGCTTGCCAAATTGTTTAAATACTCACATTATTGACATATCCATTTCTTCAGTCTCCACTCGATGCCAGCCCACTCAATTTTGCAACAAGTGAACGTACCAAGCAACAACGAGAATCTGATATACTCATTCAGTCAATACAACTTATCTTCATTTGCTCACGGGAAAATAATATGCATTCTGTACCTCTCCAAATCAGTGAGTTTGTTTACTTGACTTAAATAAAATAATATATAATTTTCTCATTGTTGTTTCCTTCTTAGAACCTTTGTATGGTTACTGCTTCACTCTTTTCTGATATTTCTCCACCTGCTTTCAAATAGAAAATGCAGGTCACTCAGAAGTACTGCCAGAATCCTAGGCCAATGGCTCCCCAACACAATGATCTAAGGTGTACATTGTATTACCAAGGCAACCTAATGTTTTGTTTATTATTTGTAGTCTTTTGGAAGCAACTTCAAAGTTAGTACATTCGCACATTAATTACGCTTGGCTTGGGCTGTATTTTATTTAAACTGGGTAAAATGTATGTACTTTAAACCATAACATTAAAAGTAATTATTTTTCAAAATGATAACTGTGAGAGAAGAAAATGATTGCCAGACATGACCATCATTCCTTATGATCTCTTGAGTCTTTCCACCTTTCATACATTTATCTTTTTGTTTCCAGAGCAAGAGGCAGAAGATGTGGCCAGTCGTGTCGGAACAATGGGGCTCCTATTTTGTGGATGGTGTCACGGGACTGGAGGGTGAAGGTGAAACTCAGGTGCACACATGGTGCACCAGCAATATTAATACATACAGCACCATTGCCATTCCCAGCCTGCAGGCTATAGCAGGTAAGAAAGAAAGTGCAGCAATGGGTCATTGCAAGATCCGTATAGGGGAAACTGAGAAATACAAGGGAGAGAAAACACTGGCTGGGGGTAATTTATATGCACTCCAATCACATTTACTTCATTCGACAGCAAGTTAAAGAAATATGTAATAATGTAATACATAGTCAGTTCAAGCTTCATTATAGAATGGCCAACCAAATTAGCAAAAATAATTTGGAGGATGAGTTCATGAAATTTATTCAAGTCAGTTTTCTAACACAGTACATTCAGGAACAAACTATTTAATTCTAATGATATGTAATAAGACAAAGTCAAATAGTAATTTTATTTTTACAGAAACCTGTAGGTTGTTGTCAGTACAAAACTGAGATCTTCAATTTAAATTACACAGGTATGAATGGACCGCACATAAGGATCAAAGGAGGGGGTTCACAATATTTCAAAAGTATAATAAACCTGAGGATTGAGCATCTTTCTCCCCCAGAAATTAATAACCAGTGAAGAAGAAATTGATGAAATAGGAGAGTATAGAATTTAGAAGTAATCCAGCAAGAAATATAAAAATGGATGGGAAGAGTTTCTGCAAGTATGTAAGGTAGAAAAAAAAATCCAAAAGTGATGGGTCCTCTAGAGATAAAAGGAAGAAATTTATTTTAAAAAGTGTAAATAAAAAATAATGTAACCAATATTAAGATAAAGAAATTAATGGGGCTACAAACTGACAGATCCTCTGGACCTGATGACTGCATTTTTGAGTTTTAAAATAAGGGTCGTCATAAATGATGTACATGTTGGTTTTAATTTTTTCAAAATTCCCTTGGCTTCAAAATCATTGTGGATTTGGAAAATAGTGATTTAATCCTCCAATTCAAGGAAAGACAATGAGAAAGACAAGGAATTGTCACTCAGTTTGCCTGACTTCAGTAGTAGAGAAACATTGAATTTGGGCATGAGGGATGTATGTCTTGGCCAATCAGAATTCACTTGCCAATCAAACAGCATCTGTTCCCTAATGCAGCACACATTGTTGTTCCCTTTGAAATTGCTTTTGCAATTTACACTTTTGTGCCAATGTGTATATGGAATGTCAATCTTTTGTCAACAGGACCTAGTTTACGTGGGCAAATTTGCTTGGTGGAAGGGATTCCCAGCTCATCAGGTCAGGAGGAGAGAGGGCAGAGGTGAATGCAGAACTTGGAAGTGGAATGCAAAGTGAAAAGGGGTCCAGTGATTGACAGAAATAGCCCCAAATGGGGCCTGAACCCAAAAAAGAATTCCAGTGTCCTGATCCTGATCCAGACTTCATTAAGGCTGTTGAAAAGGAACTATATATACTTGAAAGCAAAATTCCTAAAGCTAGTGGAAATTTAAAAAGGAATGCAACCAAGTAGGTAAATCCTTTTAAAGGTTGCTGAGGCCGAATAGTGTGATTATGTAATTATGTAATTTTCCATGATTCTATGGTATCCAGGCAACAATCAACATGACATCATAGTTTCATTACCAGTTTACATTAAATTAGTCGATCTTAGCCAGGGTAGCATTTCTGATGTGACAATTCACTTCAGTGTTTTCCTGGTAAGAAACAGGGAAAGATCAACAGTGCTAAAGTCCACTAATCTATTGAATTTAAAATAGTGGACACATTGCAGCTAGTCCATTGTGCAGCCCTATCTGAGCTGCTTAATGAATGTGAAGCAGAAGAAAACAGTCAGTCAGTTGAGGAGAAATGTACCCCACTTATGACGAAGACTCTTGTTTGCCGAGTTAGACGCAGCTAAATATATATCAGAAATTGCTGAAAGAACTCAGCAGTCTGGTAGCAACTGAACTTGTAAAGAAGGCTCACTGAACTGAAAACATTAACTGTGCTTTCTCTCTGCAGATGATACCAGATCTGCTGACTTTCTTTTGCAGTTTCTGTTCTTGTTTCAGATTCTGCTGCTCTGTTTTATTTAAAAATAGATCAGCTTTGACTGGAAGCTCTGAATGAGTTTGTATCTTATCCCTTTAATTCTTTTGAAGTTAAATCTATTGATCAGTAGTGGTAAATGGAGCAAGTGTACTGTAACCATAATATTAAAGCTATCCCCTGAAATGCTGATGTTATGGTAAACAGGTAGGACCCATGGGAGCACAGACTTTTGTTCAAAATTATCTCAATTCATCCCATAGTTGTAGATTGAGCAATACCTGACCAACAAAGCAAAGATATATTTCTCAGACATGAAAGGTGACTAAGCTATATGATCACCATTAGTTGCACATTCAAAAACAATCAGTGTCATTTATAGTGCCAGTTTTAAATAAAAAAGTTTTAGATTTTTCCAAGATCATAACTACTGTACATTAACAGGACAGCCTCACCATTTATTAAGTTTTGTAAAATATTAGATCCCATGTTGCAGACCGATACCAATTATTTTACTGCAACTGTGGTGCAGCATTTTTCTATGAACTCTTTGCACCTTTAAGACATCAGAAATGCTTCAGTTAAATGAAAAGTTTGTACTATTTTCTTGTTCTGTCATGTCTGTTCAAATGTTTTTACTGCACTTCTTAGGCATCTCCTGCATCTGTGAGGCCAAGAGGCATGTAATACTGATTTCTATCTTGCAATCTGTCAAGACTTCTAAAGATAACGCATTGCTTGTTATAAGTAATCTGCACAAGAATCTGGTGACTGATCTTTCAGACTGCTCAAAGCGACATTGGCCTGAAACCTTAGCATGCCCAGTGTGGGCATTGAAAGGCACAGGTGATAGAACATTACAGCGCAGTACAGGCCCTTCAGCCCTTGAAGTTGCGCCACCCTGTGGAACCAATCTGAAGCCCACCAAACCTTCACTATTCCATTCTTGTCCATATGCCGACCCAATGACCATTTAAATGCCCTTAAAGTTGGCGAGTCTACTACTGTTGCAGGCAGTGCATTCCACATCCCTACTGCTCTCTGAGTAAAGAAACTGACATCTAACCTATATCTATCATCCCTCAATTTAAAGCTATACCCCCTTGTGCTAGCCATCGCCATCCAAGGAAAAAGGCTCTCACTGTCCAACATTTCTAAGCCTCTGATTATCTTATTTGTCTCAATTAAGTCACCTTTCAACGTTTTTTTCTCTAATAAAAACAGTCTCAAGTCCCTCAGCTTTTTCTCGTAAGACCTTCCATCCCTACCAGGGAACATCCTAGTAAATCTCCTCTGAACCCTTTCCAAAACTTCCACATCCATCCTATAATGCAGTGACCAGAACTGTACACAACACTCCAAATGGGGCCACACCACAGTTTTGTACGGCTGCAGCATGATCTCATGGTTCCAAAACCCAATCACTCGACTGATAAAAGCTAACACACCATATGCCTTCTTAACAACCCTATCAACCTGGTGGCAACTTTCAAGGATCTATGTACCTGGACACTGAGATCTCTCTACTCATCTACCAAGAATCTAACCATTAGCCCAGTACTTTGCATTCCTGTTACACCTTCCAAAATGAATCATCTCACACTTTTCTGCATTAAACTCCATTTGCCACCTCTCATTCCAGCTCTGCAGCTTATTTGTCATCTCTCTGTAACCGTGGAGCAGCATGGTGGCTCAGTGGTTCGCACTGCTGCCTCACAGCACCAGGGTCCCAGGTTCGATTCCAGCCTCAGGTGACTGTCTGATTCAGCCTCGGGCAACTGTGTGGAGTTTGCACATTCTCCCCGTGTCTGCATGGTTTTCCTCCAGGTGCTCCAGTTTCCTCCCACAATCCAAAAAATTTGCAAATTAGGTGAATTGGCCATACTAAATTACCCATAGTATTAGGTACATTAGTCAGAGGGGAATGGGTCTGGGTGGGTTGCTCTTCGGAGGGTCGGTGTGGACTGGTTGGGCCGAAGGGCCTGTTTCCACACTGTAGGGAATCTAATTATCTAATCTACAACATCCTTCGTCACTATCCACAACTCCACCAATCTTAGTGTCATCCACATATTTATTGATCTATCCTTCTCTGACCTAATCCAGGTCACTTATAAAAATGACAAACAACAGTGGAACCAACACAGTTCCTTGTGGTACCCCACTAGTAACTGAACTCCAGGATGAACATTTCCCATCAACCACCACCCTCTGTCTTCTTTCACTTAGCCAATTTTTGATCCAAACCACCAAATCACCTTCATAGAGTCATGGAAACAGATCCTTCGGTCCAACCTGTCCATGCCGACCAGATATCCCAACCCAATCTAGTCCCACCTGCCAGCACCCGGCCCATATCCCTCCAAACCCTTCCTATTCATATACCCATCCAAATGCCTTTTAAATGTTGCAATTGTACCAGCCTCCACCACATCCTGTGGCAGCTCATTCATCCCATGCCTCCAAATTTTGTGCAACAGCCTACAGTGAGGAACCTCAACCAACGCCTTACTGAAATCCATATACACCACATCAACTGCTTTGCCCTCATCCACCAGTTTGGTCACCTTCTCAAAGATCACAATAAGATTTGTGAGGCATGACCTACTTATTTCTTTCTAGATGATTATAAGTCCTGTCTCTTATAAGCCTTTCCAACACTTTACCCACAACTGAAGCAAGGCTCACTGGTCTATAATTACTAGGGTTGTCTCTACTCCCCTTCTTGAACAAGGGAACAACATTTGCTATCCTCAAGTCTTCTGGCACTATTCCTGTAGACAATGACGACATAAAGATCAAAGCCAAAGCCTCAGCAATCCCCTCCCTGGCCTCCCAGAGAATCCTAGAATAAATCCCTTCTGACCCAGAGTACTTATCTGTTTTTACACGTTCCAGAATTGTGAACACCTCCTCATTAAGCATCTCAATAGACAATCGGTGCAGGAGTAGGCCATTCTGCCCTTCGAGCCTGCACCACCATTCAATATGATCATGGCTGATCGGGGAGAACGCTGGTAAGTGGAGCTGAAATGCGCATCAGCCATGATTGAATGGCGGAGTGGACTCGATGGGCCGAATGGCCTTACTTCCACTCCTATGTCTTCTGGTCTTATGGCTGATCATCCTTAATTAGTATCCTGTTCCTGCCTTATCTCCATAACCCTTGATTCCACTATCCTTGAGAGCTCTATCCAACTCTTTCTTAAATGAATCCAGAGACTGGGCCTCCACTGCCCTCTGGGGCAGAGCATCCCACACAGCCACCACTCTCTGGGTGAACAAGTTTCTCCTCATCTCTGTCCTAAATGATCTACCCCGTATTTTTAAGCTGTGTCCTCTGGAGGTCTACAGCACAGAAAAAGGTCCTTTGGTCCATCGAATCTGCACTGGTCAGAAACAACTCCCTAATTATTCCAATCCTGTTTCTCAGCTGTTAGCCCATTACATTGCTTGCCTTGGTATCGCGAGTGCATATCTAAATACTTCTTCAATGTTATGACTGTTTCTGCCTCCACCACCGTTACTGGCAGTGAGTTCCAGATTCCCAGCACCTTCTGAGTGATAAAGATTTTCCTCGCATCCCCTCTAAACATTCAGTCCCTTGCCTTACGTCCAAGCCCCTGCTCAATGATCCCTTCACCAAAAGGGAAAATTGCTTCCTATCTATGCCCCTCATGATCTTATACATCTCATTCATGCTCCCCCCAGTCTCCTCCATTCTAAGGAAAACATCCCCAGTCTGTGCTGCTGGTTGTGGCTCAGTGGGGTACACTCTTGCCTTTGACTTTGAAGATTTGAATCATATTCCAGAGATTTGACCCCAAAGTCTAGGCTGACACTTTTAGCAGGGGACTGGGAAATCTTGGAGGACATTTGGATGAGACCTTATATTGATGCCCTTTCAGGTAGGCATCAAGGATCCTGCAGCCATTATTTCAAAGAGGAGTTCTCCCTGGCAAATGTTAATCCTTCAACCAATCCCTAGGAGCAGATCACATGATGTAAGACAGCAGGAATAGGAGCAGGAGAGGCCAGTTGGTCATTCCTAGCCCTGATTCCTCATGCTAGTTCATTTTGAATTCTGGACAGGGTCAACAGCACGTTTGAGGCTGTTCAGCCCTTCAAGTTTGCTCTACTATTCCACAGAATCGTGCTTGATTGTCTACACCCAAACTACGTTCTTACACCACCCCATACACTTTACAATCTGGTTTGTGGGCACTTATCTGGACCTTGACAGAGCTCTCATCTCCATAGATATGCCATGGGGCTCAACCTCAGTGAATCTACCTTTCCAGCTTTGGCTTCCAGCCCAAGATCCTTATTACACCTGACTTGCTGTAGACAGTTTTGCTCTCGCTTAGTCAGAATCACTCATGTTAACTCATATTTGCATCATTTTTAGGAGTGGCAGGGCTGTTGACATTGCCATCACCATCCATTAAAACGCGTCATTCTGCATTAATCATTACATATTTGTTTTTAATGTTGTTCTTTAAAAGCTTCCCAGTCCTCCGTTTTCCCACTTATCTTTGCTATGTTATACTTTTTCTCTTTTAACTTTATATGTTTCTTAACTTCCCTCGTCAAACACAGCCACCCATGCCTCCTCCTAGGATCTTTCTTCCTTTTTGGAATGAACTGATCCTGCATCTTCTGCATTATACACAGAAATATCTGCCATCATTCCTCCATTGTCATCCCTGCTAAGGTATTGCACCATTGAACTTTGGCCAGCTCCTCCCTCATAGCTCCATCGTTCCCTTTATTCAACAGAAATATTGTCACTTCCGATTGTACCCTCTCCATCTCAAATTGCAGATTGAAGTTTATTGCATTATGGTCACTACTTCCCAATGGCTCCTTCACTTCGAGGTCCCTGATCAATTCTGGTTCGTTGCACAATACCAGATCCAGAATTGCCTTCTCCCTGGTAAACTCCAGCACCAGCTGTTCTAAGAATCCATCTCGGAGGCACTCCACAAAGTCTCTTTCTTAAGGTCCAATACCATCCTGATTCTCCCAGTCTACCTGCCTGTTGAAATCCCCCATAACAACTGTAGTAACATCTTTGCGACAGGCCAATTTCAGCTCCTGATTCAACTTACATCCGACATCAAGACTACTGTTTGGGGGCCTGTAGATAACTCCCAAGAGGGTCTTTTTACCCTTAGAATTTCTCTGCTCTATCCACACTGACTCTATATCCTCTGATTCTAGGTCCCCCCGTGCAAGGGACTGAATATCCTCCCTTACCAACATGGCCACCCCACCCCCTCTGCCCGTCAGTCTGTCCTTACGATAGCACGTGTAGTCTTGAATATTCATTTCCCAGGCCCTGTCCACTTGAAGCCACGTCTCAGTTATCCCCACAATATCGTATCTGCCAATTTCCAAAAGAGCCTCAAGCTCATCCATCTTATTTCTAATGCTTCGTGCATTCATGTATAGTATTTTTAATTTGTTACTGCCCTCACCCTTCCCATAAACTCCTGTTTTACTCAACCTTACAGCATGATCCCTTTCTGAGTTTTCTGCCTCATTGATACAGTTGTCTTTCTTGACTTCCCTTGTTCTAACTTTCCCTTCAATTTCCTCCTTAAACATCTAGTTTGTCCCCTCCCCCCCACTACTTAGTTTGAACGTAGCTGTGTTGCAGTAGCAAACCTGCCTGCCAGAATGCTGGTCCCTAACCTATTAAGGTGCAAACCGTCTCTCTTGTATAATTTATGTTTACCACAAAACATACCTCAGTGATCCAAGAATTTAAATCCTTGCTTCCTGCACCAGTTCCCCAACCACACTTTCAAGTCCATTATCTCCCTGTTTCTGGCCTCACCAGCCCGAGGAACTGGAAGCAAACGAGAGATAACCACCTTGGACGTCCTGCTTTTCAGCCTTCTTCCTAGTTCTCCGAAGTCCCGCTGTAGTATGCTCCTCCTCTTCTTCCCGACATCATTTGTGCCGACATGTACCACCACCTCTGGCTCTTCACCTTCGTCCTTGAGGATTTCCTGCACTTTGTCTGTGATGTCTTTAACCCTGGCACCAGGAAGGCAACACACCATCTTTAAGTCCCGCCTGCTGCCACAAAAACCCCGGTCAGTTCCTCTCACTATGGAGTCCGCTATTACCACGGCTCTGTGCGATGTCCGACTCTTCCGCTCAGCCTCCACGCCAACTTTTGATTGACAGACCTGGCCGCCTCGTGGACTGGCAATGTCATCCGTCTCTACTGTTTCCTAAAGATTCAACTTGTTCCTGACAGGTACTTCCCCCGGGGTCTCTTGCACCTGTCTCCTCTATGCCTTCCTCATCGTCTGCTCTCTTCTGTTTTTTTCTGGTGTGGTCAGTGTAATAACCTCGCTGAAGGTCTTGTCCAGAAAGATCTCGTTCTCTCGGATGAGCCTAAAGTCCTCGAGTTCTTTCATCAGTGCTGCAATATGCTCTGTCAGTAGCTGAATGTGCACACACTTTCCACACTTATACGAGCCAGACACACCAGAGTCGTTGACCTTCCACATCAAGCATGTAGCACACTGAACCAGCTTGGCAGTCATGTCTTCACCCTCTTCAATTGTGGCGTAATCACTTCACTCAACCTCCTTGTCAAAGACTCCTGAGCTAAAGCCTCACTCTTCAATCCACAGGAACTTCCTTGGACCCTCTTTTTGGGGAAAGTCTGTGGACTTTTAATTTAGGTTAGAGGAGGAAGGTGGGAGGGAGGCCCTACTTTGTAGGACCTGGGGTCTAGAACACACCCACTCAAATAACAATCACGTACCTTCCCGACCAGCTTTGTGCTCCGCCTTCACTTCCGCCCAGCTCCCACCACACTCTGCTGCAAAAAAAAGAAAGCCAATCCCATCTAGTCTGTATTCTGTATCTCAGTATTCTCCTCGACCACATTGTCCTTTTCTAGTGTGAATACTCATGAAAAGTATTCATTTAGCACTTCCCCTATCTCCTCTGACTCCAAGCACAACTTCCCAATACTTTGCTTGATTGGTCCTAATCTTATTCTCGTCATTCTTTTATTCCTGATATACCGATAGAAAGCCTTTGATCCTATCCACCAATGACTTCTCATGTCCCTTCCTGGCTTTTCTTAGCTCTCTCTTTGGATCTTTCCTGGCTAACTTGTAACTCTCAAGTGCCCTAACTGAGCCATCACATCTCATCCTAATATAAGCCACCTTCTTCCTCTTGACAAGAGATCCAACTTCCTTAGTAAACCACAGCTCCTGCGCTCAACAACCTCCTTCCTGCCTGACCAGTACATACTTATTAAGGACACACAGTATTTGGTCCTTGAATAAGCTCCACATTTCAATTGTACCCATCCCCTGCAGCTTTCTTCCCCATCCTATGCATTCTAAATCTTGCCTAATCGCATCATAAATGCCTTTCCCCAACTGTAACTCTTGTCCTGCGCTATATACCTATCCCTTTCCATCACTGAAGTAAACATAGCCGAATTGTGGTCATTATCACCAAAGTGCTCACCTACCTCCAAATCTAACACCTGGCCAGGTTCATTGCCCAGAATCAAATCTAATGTCTCTGTTTCAGACAGAGACATTATGTGCCGATTTTGTTTGTTAACCGTTACCAATATGGCAGGTTGTGCTCTTCTAGCTCATAGTGAGTATGTTTCCCTGCTCATTATATTAGGGGTCCAAGAGGTTCATTATTGGCCAAAATTTGTGGCCCAATGTCTACGCCACCATCTGTATTCAAAAGGATTTGTTAATCTTTCTTTCAATGAGTGTGCTGGTACCAGGTTGAGGATTTCAAACAGTTCATCAACTTCACCAACACCTTCCAACCTGCCGTCAAATTCACTTCACCATCTCTGACACTTCCCTCCACTTCCAGAACCCCTCCATCTCCATCTCCAGTAACTATCTTTGCACTGTCATCCATTTCAAACCCACAGCTACCCCAACTACAACTCCTCTCGTCCACCCTCCTGCAAAAATGTGATTTCATACTCCCAGCTTGGCCACATCTGTTCCCAGGATAAGGGATTCCAATCCTGGACATCCAGATGTCCTACTTCAAGGACCGAAATTTCCTCTCACCAATGATCAATAATGCCCTCAACCACATCTCCCATTTGCCACACCTCTGCCCTCAAATCCCCTTCCCCCAACAACAATAAGGATAGACACCCCTTGGCCTCTCTTACTACTTCACCAATCTCCAAATTAAATGCACCATCCTCCAACATTTTTACCTTCTGCAATCAGACTTCACCACTAAAAAGATATTTCTTTCCCCACCCCTACCTGCTTTCAGTAGGGACCACTCACTCCATGACTCCCTCGTCAGTTCCAAACGCTCTACCAATTTCTCCTCCACACCCGGTATCTTTCCCTGCAAGTGCAGCACCTTCCCCTACACCTCCCCTCTAACCTCCACCCAACACCCTAAACAATCATTCCAGAGATTCACCTGCACTACTTCTAACCTGTTTATGGCATCCATTGCTCCCGATGTGGTTTCCTACATCGAAGAGACCCAAGCGCAGACTTGGAGACTGGTTTGCGGAGCATCTGCGCTCTATGCGCTCCAATCAACATCATCTTCCAGCTGCCAGCCGATTCAAATCCCCTTCCCAATCTCTTGGTGAAATATCCATCCTGGGCCTCCTCCTTTGTTGAAATGAGACTTCACGTAAACTGGAGAAACAATACCTCATATTCTGCCCCGGGAGCTTACAGTCCAATGGCTTCAACATCGAGTTCACCAGCTTCAAAATCTCCCACACCCAGCCTTACCCTATGTTAAGCCCTCCTTCTCTTCCCCATCTCCTTGACCTGACATCCCTGTTCATCTTCCTTCTCACTGACCGATCACAATAATCCTCTACGGGCATCCACCTATCATCATCCCACCCACCCTTCCCGCAGCCCCACTCCCCTCCCTCTATTTATTTCTAAACCCACTTCCCCTCCCCATTCCTGATGATGGGTCCTGACCCGAAACATCGATTTCCCTGCTCCTCTGTACTTCATTTTTCTAGCTACACATTTTATTGACTCTTTAATTGCAATCCAATTGCATACCAATCCATTAAAAATTAACATCTAAATCACTGAAGATGCTTCTTTTCTCATGTGTCATTCAGCTTTCCTTCCCCTCCTCCATTCATTCATGTTGTTCTCCACATGTTTTCACGTCTTTGGCTTTAAAAACAGCCCTACAAATACATCTTCTGTGTATTTGTAATTTTGTACATGGATAGATCATGGTATATATGGGCAAAATTTGCTGCTGGTAAAAACAATTGACTAAGGCAATTATTCACATGAGGAGGTCAAACCTGACCTGAACATGCTTAGAAACTGTATCTCCCTGTGGGCCCTGAAAGTGTTAAGGCTTCAATCAACCATAGTAAAGTGTGTATTTGTTATATTTTCTTCACAAAATAGCTTTCATCAATGAAAGTTTAATTATAGCTATTACTAAAGGTTGTCTTTAATACTTATAGTCAGAGACCTGAATGGATTCCTCACTCAGGCCTCACTACATTGCTACCTCAATTTCCCTCTTTAAGATTCTCCTTAAAACTATTCTGACAAGCTTTTGCCCATCTGGCTTTATATCCACCTGGCTTATGTGGTTTGGTTTTATATTTTTCTTAAAATTTTCCTATGAAGTGCTTTGTAGTGTTTTATTGTGTTAAAGGTAGTAGATGAATATCGGTTGTTTCTGTTGGATGTTTGTCAACTTGATAACCTAATGAGGAGAGGTTGAACAGGCTGGAGCTGTTTTCCCTGGAGTGTTGGAGGCTGAGGAGTGACCTTAGAGAGGTTTATAAAATCATGAAGGGCATGGATAGGGTAAATAGCCAAGGTCTTTTCCCTGGGATGGTGGAGTCCAGAACTAGGTGGCATAGGTTTATGGTGAGAGGGAAAAGATATAAAAGGGACCTGAGGGGCAACGTTTTTACACAGAGAGTAGTGCATGTATGGGATGAGCTGTCAGAGGAAGTGTTGGAGGCCAGTACAATTGCAAAATTTAAAAGGCATCTGGATGTGTATATGAATAGGAAGGGTTTGGAGGGATATGACCCAGGCACTGGCAAGTGGGACTAGATTAAGTTGGGATATCTGGTTGGTATGGATGAGTTGGATCGAAGGGTCTGTTTCCATGCTGTACATCTCTATGACTCTATGAATGACTTGATAAGAACTTTGGATATTGGGTAATGTTCAACAAAAGAATGATAAGAGGAGTTAAGAATAGTTGTAATGAATTGCAAATCAGTTCATTATTTCCACTAGCACCATAATAGTTTAGTGGTATATTTGCCATTGCATTCTTTCCAATGCAAAGTAAATTGCAATGCTTATTTTTCCCTGTATATTTAAATATTTTACATCAAATACAGTGAACGAAAGGTGATCAGTAGTACAATCTGGCTTTCACTGAGTGAGTCCTGTAAGTCACTGGGAAATGGCCAGTGGAGTTTTCCTGAAGAGATGCTTGTGTCTAACAAGTACATAAATTGATTGAGACTGCCAAAGTTGTCAAGAAACTGTCCAAAGGAAAATGTATGGAGTTAAAAAGAACAGCCATAAAAAACAATATTTAAATAAATTACTTGAGTTCACTTAAGTTATTATAGGATTTCTGCTGCATGGTTGTTTTCCCAAATATTATTTCACAATGAGCTGCCTGCTGATCGGCAGCCCCAACTGCCTATTAAATGAAAACATTTCTTTCCATAATGGATTAGTTGAAGGGATTTCGATAAATTGATTTTTTTTTGTTATCAATGAGAGTATTTCTTTCCCAGTGGATATTGTGAGTTGGCTTCAAGAGAGAGGGGCAAAAACTGGTCTTATGGGGTTTATGAGGTGGCATAAAAGATCTATAAAATGCGATGGGGCTGATTGGGGGCATAGGATAGTGCAAAGGATTTGAAAAACTACTTGGAATGGATTGATAGGTAATGGGGTGTGACACAGGGACCACAAGGATAATGGAGAATGGGTAAATTGGCAAAGCATGGTTCTAAGGGTATGAGGGGCTCTATTGGATACGTAGATTGGTATAGGATGGCTTGAATGGGATAGGAGGTGAGGGTGAGTGAGCATGAAGGATATCGTACATTTTCAAGTTTGTTTGGAAACTTTGATCATAGTGTCGCAGCCCCAGTTCCGCTTTGGGAATATACCTATATCATGGCATTAATGAAGGAGCTCCAAACTTTTGGGAGCCTGAATAATGTCTCCCAAACTCTCTGTCCATATGAGGCAAGATTTGCTTTGACTTTTAATCAGCTCAATGTTAAAGCTTAATTATTGGCTTTGCAGTGACCCAGATCTGCAACCTCTGATTAATATCTCTTTGGGGCATTTTCCCTGAATTTCTGTCGTTAGGCCTGTGGCCACTTGCTGTGGCAGTGATACTCAGTCTGGGCTGTGAGTAATTTTTTTAACTTTGCATTTTTCCAGCCTTGATTACTGTACCATTTTAACTTTTCCCTGGGAAGATGAGGGAAATAAAACTGTGGATAAGAAAGTTTACCTCTTCTTTGGTGTAATTAGTATTATACTCTTCATAATTTTCTGAATAGAAAGTGTTTTAGTCTCATAATAGTTACAGATTTAACACAGTCTGTATTGACCCTACAGCATTTAAATCAGCTATACTTAGCACAGTTTAGTTTAAATAATAGATGTAACACAATAAACATAACTTGATTGATATTTTATTTGAATGTTGAAGCATGCTTTGTATCATTCATTTTAGCTATCTAAGCCCTTCTTTTATATGTTATAGTATACAAATGTCCTGTATTAAGTGGTGCAGGCTCGGAATGGTTTGAAAGTATGAGGTTTCCAAAATGAGCTCATAGTCCCCTGGAGCATGAGTGGGATAGTGGGTAACTGAATCCAGATTTCAGTGGTATTTTAAAAATTCAGTTCTGTCTATGATACTGTATGACATTTACAAGGTGAAATCAATTTGACAAATTATGAGATGAATGGAGGAGATAAACCCAATAATTTCTGCAATTTTTGATATTATAAATCCTTGACCACCTTGCTACATTCAGTGCCTGCAGCCATGAAGAAACCACTATGCACATTAAACTATAATAAAAACTAATGTATGCAGTTATAGAAGACGTTTAGTATGCATATAATAGTATAGTCAATTCTAAGCAAATAATCAACCTGTTTCCCATATGTTATTCACTAATCAAAAACATACCATGTAACAGTAACAGTTTCTTGGATATTTAATGGTAACATGATCTATTCATAATGTAGCACATTATATTTCATCTTAATTTGGTGCTTTTTCAAAGATCATTGGAGTAAAATAAGTGGTGCAGTTGGTTATCATTTGCAATCCTGCAAAGGTGCTCTGGGCCAAAAGATCTCCACCTTTGTGTGCGCATGTTCTTTGAATCTGGGCAGTGGATGAAATACAAGATGCACAGCTTTCAGGAAATATGGAGCAACAGGAAGTTGGAGAATTGCCTCATAAAAAGCCTCGGGATGAAATTTTTCAATTAGTCGTATGTGTACCAGCTGAAAAGCTACTTCAAAATAATAACAACTTGACTTCAAAAGTGCTACAAAGCATAATTTGGTACTGAAGCACAGAAGAGATCTTAAAACGCACCAACAAAAGCTTAGTCACAGCAGCAAGTTTTAAGGTTGGACTTGAGAGACTTCAGGAAACGTATGGGGCGAAAGGACAAAAGGTCCCTTAGATGTGATGAGTTGCATCCTAGGATATTAAAGAAAATAGCTTATGGGGTGATGGATGCATGGTTAGTAATCATCTGAGAATCCTTAGATTCTAGAAAAGTCCAAGAGGTTTGGAAAACTGACAATGTAGCACCCTATTCAAAAAGGGGAGGAAACAAAAGGCTGATTGACATGTTTTGGTTAAGTGCCATTTTTATCATGTTTTTTAGAGGGTTTTGTTTCACGATGAGGCCTAGTACTTTTTCATCGTACCAAATTCACTTCAGTAACTACCCCTCCCACTCCTATGGTGCCCCCTTGTCTCCTTGTACCCCAAACTTTAGCACTTTTTAGTTTCATCAGTATTAGCCATGCCTCCACTGGCAGCATTCTCAACTCTTCACGTGCCATTCCTGGAAGAACTCACCGTTATTGGGATTTCCCAGAACTGACTAGCATTCCGAGCTCTGACACCTCTGTTTTAAAAGGCTGTTGTGCACCTCACAAGCACTGTCAGTCCAGATGTGTCCTGCACAGTTCCTCACATTTGCCCCACACATGGCATACAAGGGAAATTTGTCACCCTGCTTTATGGGCAGGGACGTAGATACTGTGGTGGATGGGATGGTGCAGTGGTGGAATGTCTTCTGGTGCCCATGGAGCACTAACTTCACGCTCTGGGATGTTGGTGCTTAGTGTCCAACATGGATGCCCTTTGGAGCAAGTGGCAAGCTGAGGTTGGCAGAAGCCTACTCTGACTGACATATCAAGAATTCTCAACATCTGGCTTGTTCAGGGTGTTTGGTAACACAGGAAGCTGAATATTAATTATGTAAGATTTGATTTTAATAAGGCGTTTAATAAGATATAATTTCCCTTAACTTGTTGCTGCTTCATGAGAGACTTGCCATGTTGCTTCACGATGAATAATAGATGTAGTGTGTTGCACCCGGTATCGAGATAAGCCTCACTGAACTTCTCATCCAATTCGATCACAAGTCTCACCACATTCCATGTCACTCTCACGCCTACAAGATTACACCCTAGGTAATTATATGCTAATTAGGTTAACATCCGTCATTGGGAAAATATTTGAGCTTATAATAAAGGATATAATAGCAGAGCATGGCTATTATAAAACGCCTTTTATAATAGGCGTTTATAATAGGCTGACTCTTATAAGAGTCAGCATGGCTTCAGGGAAGGAAAATCATGCCTGACAAATTTATTTGAATTCTTTGAAGAGGTAATAAACAGGAATATTAGATGCAATACATTTGGAATTTCTAAAGGCGTTTTATAAGGCATTGCACATAAGGCTACTTGATAAGTAAAGACGCTTGATTATATTACGTATTTTTAAATGCTTTGTTATTATATCCCACCCTGCCAGTTAAAAACTTACATCAGAAGGTCTCAATGAATGGTTCAAGCAAAGCTTTAGAAGCAATATTTTGCCTGACTCTCCTTAGTGACATTTTTGAGGATACCTCATGTAATACATTGTACTAAGTTTTAAAAGGTCTGGTGTGGGAGACTTGTTCATCGACTAAAGTCTATCAGTATCCAGGGCCAAGCAAGAACATGGATTAAACATGGCTAAAAAGGAAGCAGAGAGTAGTTTCAGGCAAGTTTTAAATGGAATTGAGTGTGGCGTGGAACCTTTGGATTTCCTGTTTCCAGAATGCATAAATAACCTCAGTTTGCAGGGGAGGCTTTAATATTACTTTAAAATTAGGCTTAATAGTGACAATTACAAGGAATTATGTATTTCAAAATTAAAATGGGAGGTGTGTGGATTTCATTTGGAGTAATAGAAAGAAAACAAACAATATGCTTAGTGGTTTCCAAGTAATGAATTTAAAGTCCCAGGAGCTGCTTGTGTGGTCAGGTCACATCTTAGATCTTCATACAATTTGGTGCAAAGCAAAATACCACAGATACTGGCAATCTGAAATGAAAACTGCTGGAAATACACAGTAGGGTTGACAACGTCTATAGAGCGTGCAAAGGGGTTAATATTTCAGGTCACAGAACTATTTCCAGAACTGGAAAATAAGATCATCAGAGCAGAAATTAGGCCATTCAACCCATCAAGTCTGCTCCACCATTCAATCATGGCTGATAGGTTTGCAACCCTATCTTCCCACTACCTCCCTATAACCTTTGATCCCCTTGGCAACCAAGAACCTATCTATCTCGGTCTTAAATATATTCAATGACCTGGCCTCAACAGCCCTCTGCGGCAATGAATTCCACAGATTCACTACGCTCTGGCTAAAGAAGGTTCTCCTTATCTTTATTCTAAAGGGTCTTCCTTTTACTCTAAGGCTGTGCCCTTGGGTCTTCGTCTCATCTTACATGTAATAGTTTTTTAGACAAAAGCTGAGCCATGGAAAAGCAAGTGAAAAGAAAAACAAAATGTAAAAGTATCTCCCTGAGGAGTAAGTGACAGGGCAGGAATGTGGGGCCCCTCTGATTTCCCCTACAGCTCAAAACAATTTTCCTGGAACACTGGTAACTCAGCCTGCTGGTGAGATTCTTAGCAATAAGGCAGAGCTCGTCACGACCATTATGGCAAATGAGGAGATGCTACAGTATATGGGAATTCCAGAAGATTGCAAGGGAAGAAGTGAAACTTGAAGCAGGCATGCAGCTTTAGGGCTCGCTCTGTAATTTTTCTCAGTGTTTGCCAAAGGCTACAGAGTAGAAAAAAGTTCAGGTTCCAAATTAAATGCCTTCTTCAGCCAAATTTATATTGTAATCTGATGTTTCCAAGTTTGTAAAGAGACAATTTTAATTATTTTTGACATGAAATATTTTTAGAAGTACAAAATAATGCAAATTGTGTTTGTTATGTGTATGCAATTTCCCATTTTGAAGCAGTCAGTGTGTAGCTCACTTCCTGTCAAACAGTGTAATTTTAATACACCCAGTTAGAGCATCTGGTTTGGCTTCACACTTTAACTTAACCTGATTATCATTGTCATCAATCAGCATCAATCGCTCTAGTTTCCCTATATAGTTTGTTTTCAGCTCTTTATGTACAGGATTGAATTAACTGTCTCTCATTTACAGCCCCTGTATATGGAGAAAACCTTTCATGGGTATTAAATATGATTACATTGAAAACTGCATAAATCTCTTTAAGAAAGCTTTATTGAAATGTGTGGTACATTTGGTATTTCATACTTTTACATTCCTAGAGTAATTTCAAGTCCAGTTCCAGGCCTGGCAATAGGAAATAAATTGGAATTGTTAATAGCAATGGGGGAAATTGAGCGTAACATTGGGTGATTGACAGTGATCATAGCATTTTTTAGTTTCATCAGTATTAGCCATGCCTCCATTGGCTGCATTCTCAACTCCTCACATATAAGGCTTCAAGTCCCACTCCACTGCTTGAGCGCAAAATTCCAGACTATCATTCCAGTGCAGTATTAAGGGAGTGATGCTTTGTCAGTTAGGAATGACATTCAGAAGGTAGAACACAATATCTTTCAATCTAAATCAAGTTTTGGATGTGAAACTTATTGTGAGAAATGTATAAACAGCTTTTGAATTGTTGATTTACGTGAGCCATTTTTTTTCCACTCTTATTTATACTACCGATGCTTAACAAGCAGCACAATCTGAGAGGAGGCCTGGTATACATTTAAAATGAGAAATATCACTGGAGGACAAACTGAGTTTTCAATCATGAGTTGGCATCATACTTCCTTCATATATCCATCATAGGTTGTGGACGAGAGCTTTCTGTGCCTTGAATTGCTGATGGGGTTGCAATAAGTAACCAATTTACTTCAATTATTGATACACATTAATGTCCTGGAAATGGACACCCAGGGCAAAATTTCAGAGTTTCCAGATGATATCAATTGCAGAAATGTAAGAAACATTGAGAAAAATAGAAGCAGATTTCAGGCAAACATCAACAAGTAATGTAGAGAGATAAAGTTTAAAGCACAGAAGTGTGCAGTGATGCATTTTGTAGGAAGAATGACGAGATAATGTAAACCAAGTGGTGCCATTTTATATGGGATGAAGGAGCAGAGGGACCTGAAACTTTACTTGCAGAAATCTTTGAAGGTCGAAGGACATGTTTATAAGGCTATTATAAAGCCTATGGGATCCTTTATAAACAAGAGTAAAAGTGTGACAAAGTAATGCTAAACCTTTAGAAATCATCAGTTATATCCTGCAGGAGTACTCTGTCCAACTCTGGGACAGTGCTTTAGGAAGAATATTGACAGTTTAGAAAGCTTACTGGGAGATTTATGAGAATGGTACCAGAGATGAGGAACTTCAGTTATTAGGAATCATTGTAAAATCTGGAATTATTGTTCTGGAATGAAGGATGAGGAGACATTTGGAGAGATCAATGGCCAGAGGGAATGGATTTAACTTAAGGGACAGAAGATTTATAGGTAATGTGAGGAAAAACATTTTCACACACAGAGTGGAATCTGGAACTCATTGATCGTAAGGGTGGTAGAGGCAAAATCCCTCAACATTTAACAAGTATTTAGATGTGAATTTGTGATGCCAAGCATACAAAGTCATGGGCCAAGTGGAAAATGAGATTGAAGTAATTAGATGGTTGTTTTTGATCAGTACAGACACAATGGGCTAAAGGGCATTTTTCTGTGCTGTATATCTCTATAACTATAATTTGGTAGAGGTGTTCAAAATGTTATATCATAGATTTAGAGATGATGCTTCCATTGCGAGAAGGGTTAGTGACCAGAACCATCTGGTTTAAGGTCATTGACAAAAACAGTGAGTAGAGGAGTCTTATTTTAAATAAAAGTAAAGGAAATTGTGTTTATAGTAAATATTCCCTCTTTATCGTTCTCAACACAGTGTAAAACACCATCCATTTTAAATGCCCCTCCACTTCCACTGACCTGGTTAAGACTACATCACCTAATTATATGTTTAATCATAGCCAGGATATCATTGCCGTGGTTTCCTTTCCCACCCCTGCACCATTACACCAGGTGTCTCCCCATGTTCCATCCTGAGATCCCTCTTATTTTGTGTCTACCTGCTGTCTTTGGTAACATAATCCCAAAACACAGCATTAGCTTTCACATGTATGAGATAAGATGAGACTCCCTACAGTATTGAAACAGACCCTTTGGCCCAAAAGGTCCACACCAACCCTCCAAACAGTAACCCATTCAGACTCAATCCCCTACCCTATACTGACCCCTGACTAATTGCCTAACACTATGGGCAATTTAGCGTGGTCAATTCACCTGACATGCACATCTTTGGATTGTGGGAGGAAACCGGAGCACCCGGAGGAAACCCACGCAGATACAGGGAAAATGTGCAAACTCCACACAGACAGTTGCCCGGGTTGGGAATTGAACCTGGATCCCTGGCGCTGTGAGGCAACAGTGCTAACCACTGAGAAACCGTGCCGCCCCTGAAGGTTTTTGTGTTGTATATTTTCAGTGTCTATCGGACGTAGATCTACCTCAATACAACCTCTCTACTGTTGATTCATTATTAGATGGCTTATCTGACATCATTATTGAATGACTAGAAATTTTATCCAATTAAATATTGGGAAAATCAGAGCCATTGTCTTCAGTTCCTGTTACAAATAGCAATCCCCTGCCATTGACTCTATTCCTCTCCATGGGAATTGTGTAAGTTTGAACTAGACTGCTCGCAACTATTTAATCGCAATATATTTACTTGCGAATGGATAAACACTTCTTTCACTTGTTTCTATTTTCTCCTCCATAATGACACACAATTCTTGAATCATTGCATCATCGAGGTGTAGGTTTACCAACAGTGCTGTTAAGAGAGGAGTTGCAGGATTTTGACCGAGTGACAGTGAAGGAACAGCAATATGGTACCAAGCCAGGATAGTTAATGACTTAGAGGGGAATTTGAGTTGGGTGTTCTCTTAAATGTGTTGCCCTTCTAAGCGTCGCAGGTTTGGAAGGTGCTGTTGAAGGAGCCGAGGTGAGCTATTGCACTAAGTCATGTACTGTAGCTGGTACGTACTGCTGCCACTGTGCATGGAGGTGAAGGGAGTAAATGTTGAAGTATGGATGTGGGGCTAATCAAGCGGGCTGCTTTGTCCTGGATGATATCAAACTTCATGAGTGATGTTGGAGCTGCATCTATCCAGACAAGTGGCAAGTATTACATTGGGAATATTACATCAGACATCTGACCTATGCTTTGCAGATAGTAGACAGGCTTTGGGAAAGCAGGAGACAAGTAATGTAATACCAAATTCCTAGCCTCTGACCAGCTCTCGTATTCACAGAAATTATATGACTTGTGCAGTTAAATTTCTCGTAAATGCAAACTCAGTGATGATGATAATGGAGGATTCAAGAATGGCATTGAACAACAAGGAAGATACTCTGATTCTCTCTTGTTAGACATGGCCATTGTCTGGCATTTATATATTACTCGCCACATCTGCCGAAACCTGGATGTTGTCTATGTCTTGCTGCATGTGGACACAAACTCCTTCAGTATCTTATAAGTTGCAAGTTATGCTGAACGTTATGCAATCACTCATGGATATATCCATTTCTGACCTCATAATTGTATAGCTCTTTAAAGGAGTTGCCACAGGTATGCTCGGTGGAATGGTCTCCTTCTGTAATGTATGCCACCGTGGGCGGCACGGTGCCACAGTGGTTAGCACTGCTGCCTCACAGCGCCAGAGACTCGGGTTCAATTCCCGCCTCAGGCGACTGACTGTGTGGAGTTTGCACATTCTCCCCGTGTCTGTGTGGGTTTCCTCCGGGTGCTCCAGTTTCCTCCCACAGTCCAAAGATGTGCAGGTCAGGTGAATTGGCCATGCTAAATTGCCTGTAGTGTTAGGTAAGGGGTAAATGTAGGGGTATGGGTGGGTTGCGCTTCGGCGGGTCGGTGTGGACATGTTGGGCCGAAGGGCCTGTTTCCACACTAATGTAATCTAATCTAATCTAATGTAATCTAAAAAAAAAAATTTTATTCTTGGAATGATGTCCAGCAGATTCAAGAAGCATTTTTTGGTGCTGGATGTGTAGCAGCACATTACAACAGGTCTCCATCTAGTTCTCCATAATGACAACTTTTTATAAAGGGAAGTGAGTTTTTGTGGCATCCTCACACTTGTTCTCAGATCTTAAGAAACCTTACATTTCTTTCCTCTTTCGTCGCTTTTCTGTTCCTTTCATGTTTCCTCTCACTCCATTACCTTTTCTATAACATATATTTCTGAATTCACAAGCTCGCTGATTGACTGAAAATCCTCAGGGTGTTACATCTGCAATGTCTTTCATTAGTCAGTGAGGGGATTAAATAACTAATGGAATAGTGTACAGGAAACTGATGACCAAGAAAACTATAAGCCTGTTATTCTAACATAAGGTTTCAGTTGTCATTTTCAGAAACCCTGCCTCACAATTATTTTTCATCTTCTTGTAATCCTGACAGAAAGCAGCAAAAAAAATCTAGGGTTGGATTTATTGGCCAAGTGGAGACAGAAAGTTAAAATCTTCAGCTTAAAAGTTATCCATCACTTATTGCTCAGTGTAATCCATTTTTAAATTAAATATACATAGTGTACTTTGCCAGATCAGTCATTATGAATTCTGATTTGGGCAGGCCATGCAGTTACATTCTTTTCAAATTATTTGCAAATTTGCAGAAGGGCATTACAAAATTCGTCATGAATCGAAATTCTATAATCATCCGTAAACTAGAACTAAGGGTGCAAGAAGAGCCTTAAATTATGTGAAAGGTTGAGAGAAAGTGTCACTCGGAAGATGACATATCTAATTCTTAGCAAAATTGCATTCAAGTTTTCCCACATCTGTAGAAATCATTCTGCTGAAATTGGATCTGCAATCTCATATTTCCTTTCCAATGAAAGAATTGCTTTTCTTGACTTGCTCAGACCTCTCCACAGATACAATGAAATGTGTTCAGTAATATAATCAATGACCTGTTTGGAGCAAAGATGTCCAATATTAAATAGCTGATTAACATTTTAAATTGTGGAGTTACTTAGAACATTATTTCCTTGCTGGTGATTAGGACAAGATAAAGAGGATGAGGCTGCAGGAGGCTTTACAACTGGCAGAATTTGTTTATTGCCTGAAAAACAAGTGAAGAGCAGAGAGCATATCTATTGGAAATTTGACTGTTTGATCAAAACTTTAACCACATCTTTTAAAATCGATTGACAACACTCCCATCCAAACTAAGTATATTAGGATCCAGTTTCAACTACTGGAGAAATGGGTAGTGATAAGATTTGATGTTTTTGGAGCCACACAGGGCCATACAGCAAAGATAAATATTTGCTTTCTTTAAACATTTTTCTTGTAGTATCACTTGGAGTCTTGATACTTTCACTGGACCTGCTTATGTCATCTGGCCTACTGCTGTCCCATTTTGCTTTGCTTCCCCCTGATCTATTCCCTCCAAAACCAAACCCCACTGCTATTCTTACCACAGTTTGCAGTTAATATTTAAAAGGGGCTGCACATAATTTTGATTTGTGGCATGGGTGCTGAATTTTCTCCACCAATATGTATCAGTTCATTTTGGTTTTGATTCAACCAAAACAAACTTGTCATTTTGCTACAAAAAAAAGATTAAATCATTGATGTTCTTAGATGGCTAACTTGCTTATTAGTGAGTTAATGTGTGAAACAGTGATATATAATGATTTTCAGTTGCTCTCATCCAGGCATTATAAAACACTGGCCATTATCCATGGATAGGAAAATGACTAATGGAGAATATATTTGGATATTGGTTACAAGTGATAGCTCTGCCAATTCGTTTTTGTGTGGTTAAAACGTTTTAAGAACAGCTGCACTTTAAGACCAAATTTATGTCCTATTTCCCCTGTTTGTTTTCAAGACACAGAATAATAAATTGTTACAGTCGCGTTATCTAAAGTATTCATTCCAGTAAGTTCTCATTCAAACTAAAACATCTATTGAAATAAACAACTCAGCATTGTACTCTATAGCTTTGTTTGACCTGTACTATCATAACATTGAAAATAAAATCAGCACTAGTGGCAGTTGGTAAGAGAATATAAATCTTGTTGTAAAAATCTGAATTTATTTGTTTGTAGTTGGCAATTTACTTGAACTTCAAGTTTAGCTAAAAGATGTCAGCCTTAAGCAGAGTTTTAACAAGGTCACTGGTGAAGGAGCAGCTGGGCTTAATTAATCAAAGATCCAGCTAAAACCAGCTTCTCTGCAACTTGGTTAGCTAGGCCTTTTGTGTTAATAACATATGGCTAATACGCTAGCCAACTTAGTATGATTATGCATTTGAATGCAGATTGCAATAAAGTGCTGGGAATTGGGCGATTTAGGGAAAGGTGCTCCTTTGTTTTTGTTTTTATTTCCTTTTTCTAACACTTACAGCCTCAAGAATTGGTTCTTACTCTGCCATAAGAGAAATAGCTAATTATTTGATGAGTGGCTGGGAAGTGATTCACTTAGCAACTGGTGGTAAGGCTAATAATATACAAAAAGAGAAGGAAATACAGAATAGAATAAATGAAGGAACTACTTGGAACACATTGAGGGTGGCAGCACAGGGAATATATCACAGCTGCAGTATGTGGGAGCTCCTGAATGCCAGTGTGATCCAGGGCAAATATATCTGCGGTAAGTGTTTAAAGTTCAAGCACCTTCAGCTCAAACTAAAGGTTGCTGAACTACAGACATTGTGACGTATAAGGAAGGAAACAAATTTCCTGGAATCTTTGAACCTGGAGGCGATCATACCTCTGACGATATGGTGTCCTGATTTTGCTCATGTTCTCAGACAAGAGAGTTTGACAGCTAGTAAGGCAGGTAAGAGGACCTAGCGTGCAGGAGCGTCGGCCTTTGCAATTGTCTAACAAGTTTGACAGCTTTCAGCTTGTTTTGGTGAGACTGAGGGCTGTAGGGTGGATGAGCCAAGTGACCATTTACACCAGGGTACAAGAACCAAAAATGATGTAGTGCTAACAAAGGGTCAGGAGGATTGAGTCAATGATTGCAGCAAAGACCATGGGTGCCAATGGCTGCGATGTCTGCTTGATGCCAGGTTTGGCAAATCTGCTCAGAGCTGGAAAGGAATTTACAGTGGAAAGTGGAGAATACAGTCATTGTGGTCCATGTAGATACCAATGATATTGATTGGTCAAAACAAGAGGTTCTGCAGAGGCACTATGAAGAGCCCGGTACCAAAGTAAGAAGCATAATAATTGGCAGACAGCAAGTCACGTTACAGAGATGAATAGGTGCCACAAAAGGTAGTCTGGGAGAAATGGATTCCAGTTCATGGGCATTGCTTGGCACAATATGTGGAAAGCGAAATCTGTATCACTTGGACAGTCACCAGCTGAACCATGCTGCGGCTGATGTTCTTGCAAGCTGCATAACTAGGGAAGTAGAGTATTTACAAGTAAATGATTGGGGCAAGGAATTAAATTTTGGAAGACATAGTGGATCAAAGAGTAGAGAAAAAGCAAAAGATATTAATATGCAAAGTGAGAAACAGTTCTTTAGAAGAAGAGAAAGAGAATACAAATCAACAGTCATTAAATAAAACTGGAGGTTACAAAAAGAAAAAAAACAAAAAGACTAAAGACTCTGTATCTGAATGCACACAATAATCAATAGAAAACCGATGAATTGTTAGCATAAATAGAAATAAATTAGTGTGATTTAGACAACTTTGGGGACATGGCTGCAGAATGACCGCAATTGGTTCTTGAATATTGAAGGGTACAGGACATTGAGGAAGGACAGAAAGCTAAGAAAAGGTGTGAGGAAGTGGCTGTGTTGCTTATTGAAGGTATTAGCACAATGTAACATTATGATGTAAGTTCAGGAAAAAAGGAGGTGGAAGTGGTTTGGTAGAGATGTAAAATGATAAAAGCAAAAAGTCACTTGTGGAGGAGGTATACATGTCCCTCATATTAGTCACATTAGGATGGAGAAGAAAGAAATAATGACAGCTTATTCAAGAAACAAGTCAATAATAATCAGATATTTTAATTGATACAAGGGCTCAAAAATTCAGGTGGTCAGAGGTAGCCTAGATAAAGTTTTTGTTGCAAACGTTTCGTCCCCTGGCTAGGCGACATCATCAGTGCTTGGGAGCCTCCTGCGAAGCGCTTCTTTGATGTTTCCTCCGGTGTTTATAGTGGCCTGTCCCTGCCGCTTCCGGTTGTCAGTATCAGATGTCCGCTGTAGTGGTTGGTATATTGGGACAAGATCGATGTGTTTGTTGATGGAGTTTGTGGATGAATGCCATGCCTCTAGGAATTCCCTGGCTGTTCTCTGTCTGGCTTGCCCTATGATAGTAGTGTTGTCCCAGGAAAATTCATGTTGCTTGTTGTCTGCTTGTGTGGCTACTAAGGATAGCTGGTCGTGTCGTTTCGTGGCTAGTTGATGTTCATGTATGCGGATTGTTAGCTGTCTTCCTGTTTGTCCTATATAGTGTTTACTGCAGTCCTTGCATGGTATTTTGTACAATGGACCCAATATACCAACCACTACAGCGGACAGCTGAAACTGACAACCGGAAGCGGCAGAGACAGACCACTATAAACACTGGAGGAAACATCAAAGAAGCGCTTCGCAGGAGGCTCCCAAGCACTGATGATGTCGCCTAACCAGGGGACGAAACGTTTGCAACAAAAACTTCCAGCTCGGCGAACAGAACCACAACAACGAGCACCCGAGCTACAAATCTTCGCACAAACTTTGAGCCTAGATAAAGTTCATAGAATGTTTTCAGCATTTTTAAACAGTATTTATGGAGGTGAACAGAGAGCATTGGAGACTAAAAGAAATGCAGGAAAATCTCAACAGAATCTGTAACATCTGTGAAGAGAGAAACAGTGTTGAAGTCTGCTATGAGTTTTCTTCAGATCTAAACTTAGTTTACTACACTTGGTATTTTGTAACAAGATAGGATTAATTAATGCCCCTAGGTAGCAGCAACTGTAATATGATTGAATTAAACATTGTATAAGGGAGAGAGAAGTGAGTTCCAGACCATTGTATTGACTTAAATAAGGACAATTATGAGGGCATGAAAGCAGAATTGGCTAAAGTGAATTGGCAAACCAGGGTAAAGGATGGTTCAATAGAGGTGCAGTTGTAGACATTTATTTCAGAATACATAGAACAGATACATACTAAAAAGTCAGAAAAATTCCTAAGTTATTTAGAATGATTAAAGATATTATCAGACTCAAGGAAAACAGCATATAATTGTGCAAAAAGGTGGCAAGTCAGCAGATTGAGAGACTTTTTCATTTTTAAAATAAGGAAGAATGACTCAGATAAAGAGGAAAAAGCCAACCAGAACTATGTAAACTGTTAGGAAAGTTGTATAAATATGTAAAATAGTAAGAATTTAATCAAGTATGCATTAGTGATATAGAAAGTAAGTCTGGAGCATTTAGAATAGAAAATAGAGAAAGCATATGAAATGAACAGGTATTTTTCATCACTATCATTCCCCATAGAGGATATTAGTTAGCTCCCAGAAGCAGCCATAACTCATGGGAGGGATGAAGAAATGAATGAAAATCATCAGAGAATTTGTACTTCGTAAATTATTGGAGCTGCAAACTGAAATGTGACAGTGTCCTGATGAACTATGGTCTTAAAAGGATTGGCTAATGAGATAATGTGCTACTTTTAATTTTCCAAAACTCCTTGGATTTGGCAAAGGTCCCATTAGAATGGAAGATAACAATTATAGCTCCTCAGTTCAGAAAGGGAGAGACAGAAAGCAGGAAAGCCAATCAGGTTCTTAACTGTCATAAGAAACAAAAAGCTGTTGTCCAGGAAGTTATAACAGGGCATTTAAATAAGATTTATTCAGACAGAGTCAACATTAGACTATCAGTCATAAGATAAGAGCAGAATTAGGCCACTCAGCCTATCAAGTCATGGCTGATACATTCTCAAACCCATTGTCCTGCCTTCTCCCCGAACCCACATGGTTTTGTAAATGGGAAATCATGTTCAACCAATTTATGGATTTCTTTGAGGAAGGCACATGTGTTGTGGATAAAAGGTGTGTTGTACTTAGATTTCCAGAAGATGTTGATAAAATGACACATTGACGGTTATTGGAGAAAATAAAAACTCATCCTGTAAGGAGTAGTGTATTGGCATGAACAGAAACTTAGCTGGCTTGTATGAAGCAGAGAATAGGCATAAATGGGTCTTTTTCAGTTGGTGGGATGTACAAGTTGTGTGCCACAGGTGTTGGGATCTTGACTGTTCACAATTTATATAAATGACTTGGATGAAGGGGCAAAAGATCTGTTTAGCAAAATTGCCAGTGACACAAAGATAAATAGGAAAATAAATTCTGAAGAGAACATAAGGCTGCAAGCAAATATGAGTTCAATGAGCAGGCAAAGATACAGGAAATAAGATATTGGAACACATAAAATTTTCATTTTGTATGAGAATATAGAAGAAGCATTTAAATGATGTGAACTTGCAGAGCCCTGAGCTGTCAAGAGACTTGGGTGTCACAGTACATGAATCACAAAAGAGCAAGTACAGCAAGTCAATAGAATAATATTATTGTGAGAGGAACCAAATATAAAAATAGGGAGGTTAAACTTCAGGCTGTGTACAGTATTGATCACTCCAAGAGGAAAAACTAGTAATACTCTAATACTAGTCATACTGTAGGTCCATTTTGAAGTATACAAGATGAATTGGACCATTATGTCTCATTGATCAGTTTTATTAGTTTTTACTTCTTGGCGCCGTATTTAAGGAAGAATAGAAATGTGTTGAAAGCAGTTCAGACAATATTTACCAGACTTATCCCAGAAGCGAGTGGACCATCTTATGAGAAAGATAAAAGCAAATTACTGCAGATGCTGGAATCTGAAACCAAAAGAGAAAATGCTGGAAAATCTCAGCAGGTCCCCTTCTCTCAGCTCCTTCGCCTCCGCCGCATTTGTTCCGATGAGGTCACTTTCCAAAGTGGTGCTCTTAATATGTGCTCCTTCTTCTCCAATCTTGGCTTTCCACCTACAGTTGTTGACAGGGCTCTCAACAGCGTGCAGTCCATCTCCCGTGCCACGATCCTCACCCCCTCCCTCACCTCCCAGAACAAGGATAGGGTCCCCCTTATTCTCACTTTTCACCACCAGCCTTCACATGCAAAGAATAATCCTCAGCCATTTTCGCCAACTCCAATACGACGCCACCACTAAACACATCTTCCCTTCCCTCCCCCTGTCTGCATTCTACAGAGATTGTTCCCTCCAGGACAGCCTAGCCCACTCCTCCATCACACACGGCACCTTCCCATGCAATCGTAGAAGGTGCAACACCTGCCCCTAACCTCTTCCATGCTCACAATCCAAGGCCCCAAACACTCATTTCAGATTAAGTAGCGTTTCACTTGTACCTCTTTCAATTTGGTCTATTGCATCTGTTGCTCCCAATGTGGTCTCCCCTATATCGGAGTGACAAAACGCCGACTGGGTGATTGCTTTGCTGAGCACCTTCGGTCTGTATGCAATCAGGTCCCGGACCTTCCCGTGGCTTGCCACTTCAACACACAACCCTGCTCCCATGCCAACATGTCTGTCCTTGGCCTGCTGCACTGTTCCAGTGAAGCTCAACGCAAACTGGAGGAACAGCATCTCATCTTCCGACTAGGCACGTTACAGCCTGCCGGTCTCAACATTGAATTCAACACCTTCAGGTGATTATCCCATCTCGAGCCCCCTGTTTTCATTCTGCTCCGTAATTTTATTTCATTTATTTTTTTAATATATATATTTTTCACTGTTCCGTACCTCTTATTTCTTGATTGTCTCTCTTTCTTTCGCTCCCCACTCTCTCATCACCTCTTTCCTCTCCTCTTCCCCCTTTGCTACCCTTCTCCCTGTTTTCCATTTTGCCTCTGTTTCACCCATCCCCCACATATTTTGTCACATAG
>NC_057712.1:78819254-78828003 GCF_004010195.1 Chiloscyllium plagiosum
CACATATTCATCACATAACACTGGCTTCAGCCTTGGTCATTCACAGCTCCTAATCTCCCTATAAACTCTCTATGCACTGTCATTATCACCTCGTTATTGCTACCTTTGCTTCTGGAGCCATGACTCACCTTCTCTCAGCCTTGTATAAATACCTCCCTATTTCTCCCTTTTTTTAGCTTTGACAAAGGGTCAGTTAGACTTAAAACATCAGCTCTTTTCTCTCCTTACAGATGCTGCCAGACCTGCTGAGATTTTCCAGCATTTTCTCTTTTGGAATCTTATGAGAAAGGATTGGACAGGCCAAGATTGTATCTAATGGAGTTCGGAGCGTTAAAGGTGACTTGATTAACCAATAAGATCCTGAAGGGCCTTGAAAGCATGGATATGGAAAAGATGTTTGCACTTCTGGGAGAATCTACAAGTAGATGTCACTGTTTAAAAATCAGGGTTGCCCATTTCAAACAGCGATGAGATAAAATCTTGACTCATAAACAGTCATGAATCTTCGAACTCTCTTCCTGAAAAGGCAGTGGAAGCAGAATCTTTGGATATCTTAAAGCAGAGTTGGAGAGTCGCTTGATAATCAAACGGGTGAAAGTTATCAGTGGTAGGCAGGAATATGAAGTTGAGTTATTATCAGAGGATCTTGCTAATTGAGCTGAATGACTGCCTTGAATGACTGAATAGCCTACTGCTGCTTCTTGTTCATATGTTTAGAATAACAATCTTAGCACTCTCAGCAGTGCCTGTCCATTTGATGAAAGGGTCATTGTGCCTTTGCTTCTCCACTTCTTATAAGAGCAGCACGGTGGCTTAGTGGTTAGGCCTGCAGCCTCACAGTGCCAGGACCCAGGTTCAATTCCAGCCTCAGGCGACTGGCTGTGTGGAGTTTGCACATCCTCCCTGTGTCTGCGTGGGTTTCCTCTGGGTGCTCCGGTTTCCTCCCACAATCCAAAGATGTGCAGGTCAGGTGGATGGCCATGCTAAATTGTCCAGAGTATTAGGTGCATTAGTCAGAGGGAAATGGGTCTGGGTGGGTTGCTCTTCGGAGGGTCGCTGTGGACTTGTTGAGCCGAAGGGCCTGTTTTCACACAGTAAGGAATCTAACCACACAGAAGCAACAATTGCTTTGTTTGCTTTATCACATGCTCGCTTTCTATAATTCACCATAACATTTCCTAACAATTAGAAGTGAGGTAATAGATGTCAGTGATTTGGTTGGTGGTTACACAAACAAGGTGCTAACAGAAGATGATTTCATTTAACAATTAAAAGATACATAGTTATTTGTAGGTTCTAGTAAGATTTGAAAGGGTATTTATGGTTTTTGTGGGTGTTCTGTCCAATTTGCTTACAAGGAACATTTTTTATATTTTCTCATGTGATGTGGGTGTCACTGACAAGGTTGCATTTGTTGCCTATTCCTTTTTGTCCCTGAACCAAGTAGCTTATTCAGAGGCAGTTGAGAGTCAAATACATTGTTCTATGTAGGCCAAACAAGGCCATTATATTTCTTTCTCTAAAGGACATCAGTGAACCAGATTTTCTTGTTACAGCAATCAACAAGAGTCGCTGTTAAGCTAGCCTTTTTTTTAATAATCCTAGATTTTACTGAATTTGAATTAAAGCATCTTGATCATGGGCAATTCAAACCCGTATCCCTGGAGCTTTTGGATTCATAGTCCACATTACCACTCTGCCACTGCCTTACCATCTTGAAGTAGGTTCATTCCATGTCATCTCTGCAAGTTCATGTATATCATTGAATCCAGCTTATGGAATTATGTCTTGGTAAAGTGACAGCCCCATCATGGTCTTGTAGTTACATTTGATTTCAGCAATATGGGAGCTTTCGTTAGAAATTTGTTATTTTTCAGTTTATGATGTGTTGTATTGTTCTTCTCACATAACTTCTATGTTTACAAAAACTGATTTTATGAAAGTAATTTGTCAAATTAGCCGCAGGTACTACTTCTTTTTGTTTTTAATTTTGCAGACTTGTCACTTGACCACAAGTTCCCCAGGTTTTGTCCAGATAAACCGAGTTTCATAGGTTATTATCCGAGGCCTCCCGCAGCCCTTGTTCCAAGACCCAGTGAACCAATAACACAAGAATAAGCATGCAAAAGCTGTTACCTCAGCCTGTGAAGAAAAGCAAGATCCTCTGCAAAGCAACACATGTTTTATCTCTAGTGTGGCTACTGTGCGTTACCTCCGTAAGAGAAGTTTCTGTACTGTTTAAGTGCATTTAGAATCAGCTATGCTGATGGTTTTATTTTTGAAAAAGCTATTATAACTTCATTTAAAAAAAAAAATCCTCTTTCAGTGTTACTGGTTATAAGGGTAGCATTAATCGGTCTAAATATAGTCCAGGCCTGTTGATTGTGAAAATGGTGGAAGTAAAGTCATTCCATTTAATACAGGAGCTACTGTATTAATGAAGACTATTTGATGATCCATTATTTTTTGTTTTAAAGGGGAAAAAAGTCAGAAGAACTGTGCGTCATTTTGATCACAATAAAGTCACACCCAAATAGTGCAATGATGTGTTTTATTTGATCATGTATGTTTATCAGGATTTTTTAAAATGTTTACCATGTGCTTTTTCATGAAGTGAAAAAGCAAAGTTCTACAGACTACTTGTATTTATATACATTGCAACCAAACCGATGTCTTAGAAATTATGACCAATGAACTATATTAACCATGATCCAACTAAGCTGTATCAACTGTATTGCTATGTGGTTGGTGACTGGGTTGTCTACTTAGAAACCTGCTACTCTGTTGTAATATCGGTACAAAATAAGCATTTCACTTTAAATACTGTTATAATGCTGAGGATGAGAAAATTATTTTGCTGAGTGCTAATTGTGGAATTTTCCAACATGATTGCTGAGAAAGGTTTGTAATGTCATGGCATCTTCAAGCTTCCAGGCATGGGAGGGGAACAGTAGTGTGAAAAGGGAACAAAGTCAACACAAAACAACTGTCTTGTGCAAAGTAAAATAAAAAGTTTGCAAATGTTAATTTTAGACATTAATAAAAGTATTTTTCAATATTTAGTGAATAGATCTGACAAACAGTTGATTAAATTGAAATTATAGTATTTGTAGAAACATGTTGCCCTCTATGGTTGTTGGATGCATATATTGTTTTCTGCTTCAGTTCTGAGTAACTGCATATTGTCTGGACATGTTCAACAACACATTAGATCCTACTCTGATTTCAATGTACTTTGTTAAAGTGATGTGGGCTGTGTATCAATCAATAATATGTAAACATCAGCTTCATATTTGATTTTGTACATTAAAATTAAAAAGCTCCAAAAAAATGTGTTCCATAACTCAATATCTCGGAGGGAATTTTTTCACCTTAATGTGCAGCTTTACAGTTTCAGTAACCAAATCTTTTTTGTTTCAATTCAGACCTTCAGCAAGCTAGTATACCCCATCAACAAAGTCAAGCAAGAAAACAGGCACTCAGCTACAGGCTTAAGAGACCACTTTTGGCAATCTCCTTTAGAAATTTCGGTCCAACTCGTCCATGCCAACCAGATATCCTAACCTAATTTAGTCCCATCTGCCAGCACTTGGCCCTTATCCATTTACACCCTTCCTATTCACATCTCCATCCAGATCCCTTTTAAATGTTGTAATTCTACCAGCCTCCACCACTTCTTCTGGCAGCTCATTCCATACACACACCACCCTCCTTGTGAAAACATTGCCTCTTAGGTCCCTTTTATATCTTCCCCTCTCGCCCTAAACCTATGTCCTCTAGTTCTGGACTCCCCCACCCCAAGGAAAAGACTTTGTCTATTTACCTTATCCATGCCCCTCATAATTTTATAAACCTCTATAAAAGGTCAGCCTCCGATGCTCCAGAGAAAACAGCCCCAGTCTGTTCAGCCTTTCCCTGTATCTCAAATCCTCCAACCCTAGCAACATCCCTTGTAAATCTTTTCTGAACCCTTTCAAGTTTCACAACATCCTTCTGATAGGAAGGAGACCACAATTGCACACAATATTCCAAAAGTGGCCTAACCAATGTCCTGTACAGCCGCAACATGACTTCCCAACTCCTGTACTCAATGCTCTGACCAATAAAGGAAAGCATACCAAATGCCTTCTTCACTAGCCTATCTACCTGCAACTCTGCTTTCAAGGAGCTATGAACCTGCACTCCAAGGTCTCTTTGTTCAGCAACACTCCCTAGGACCTTACCATTAAGTGTATAAGTCCTGTTCTGATTTGCCTTTCCAAAATACAGCACCTTGCATTTATCTAAATTAAACTCCATCTGCCACTCCTCAGCCCATTGGCCCATCTGATCAAGATCCCATTGTACTCTGAGGTAACCTCCTTCACTGTCCACTACACATCCAATTTTGGTGTAATCTGCAAACTTATTAACTATACCTCCTATGTTTACATCAAAATCATTTATAATTGATGAAAAACAATGGACCCAGTACCGATCCTTGTGGCACACCATTAGTCACAGGCCTCCAGTCTGAAAAGCAACCATCCACCACTACCACCCTCTGTCTTCTACCTTCAAGCCAGTTCTGTCTCAAAATGGCTACTTCTCCCTATATTCCATGAGATCTAACTTTGCTAATCAATCTACCATGAGGAATGTTGTTGAACATCTTGCTGAAGTCCATATAGATCATGTCCACCACTCTGACCTCATCAATCCTCTTCGTTTCTTCAAAAAACACAATCAAGTTCATGAGACATGATGTCCCATGCACAAAGCCATTTTGACTATCCATCGTCAGTCCTTGCCTTTCCAAATGCATGTAAATACTGTCCTTCAGGATTCCCTCCAACAACTTGCCTACCAATGATGTCAGGCTCACCGGTCTATAGTTTCCTGGCATTTCCTTACCACCTTTCTTAAATAGTGGTACTATGTTAGCCAACTTCCAGTCTTCCAGCAACTCAACTGTGACTATCATTGAGACCAGTAATCACTTCCCTAGAATCCCACAGCATTCTTAGGTACACCTGATTAGGTCCTGGGGATTTATCCACTTTTATGCATTTTAATCACCCAGCACCATTTCCTCTGTAATATGGACATTTTTCCAGATATCACAATCTATTACCTTACATTCAGTATCTTCCATGACCTTCTCCACTGTAAACACTGATGCAAACTACTCGTTTAGTATCTCCTCCATCTCCTGCGTCTCCACCCAAAGGCCACCTTGCTGAACTTTGAGGGGTCCTATTCTCTCCCTAATTACCCTTTTAACCAAACCCTCAATTTCTTTAGTCATCCAGTATTCCCTACACCTACCAGCCTTTCCTTTCACCCTAACAGGGACATACTGTCTCTGGACTCTCGTTATATCATTTTTGAAAACTTCCCATTTTTTAGCTGTCCCCTTTTCTGCAAACATCTGACCTCCAAATCAACTACTTGAAAGTTCTTATCTATTATCTTCAAAATTGGCCTTTCTCCAATTTAGAACTTTAACTTTTAGATCTAGTGTATCCTTTTCCATCACTATTTTAAAACGAATAGAATTATGGTTGCTGGACCCAAAGTGCTCTCCCACTGACACCTCAGTCACCTGCCCTGCCTTATTTCTCAAGAGTTGGTCAGGTTTTGCACCTTCCCCAGTAGGTATATTCGCATACTGATTCAGAAAATTTTCTTGTACACACTTAACAAATTCCTCTCCTTCTAAACCCTTAACACTATGGCAGTCCCAGTCTATGTTTGGAAAGTTACAATCCCCTGCCATAACCACCCTATTATTTGTACAGATAACTGAGATTTCCTTACAAATGTGTTTCTCAATTTCCCGCTGACTATTGGAGGGTCTAAAGTACATCCCTTTCCTATTTCTCAATTTCATCCAAATAACCTCTCTAGAAGAATTCCCAGGAATATCCTCTCTAAGTATATCTGTAATTCTATCCCTTATCAAAAATGCCACTACACCTCCTCTCTTGCCCCCTTTTCTGTCCTTCCTATAGCATTTATATCCTGGAACATTAAGCTGCCAGTCCTGTCCATCCCTGAGTTTATCTGCCTTCCCTGTTTGGTCTTTTGCATTGAAATAAATTCAGTTCAATTTATCAGTCCTACCTTGTTCTCTGCTTTGTTCCTGCCAGCCCTGTTTGACGTGCTCCTTTTTCCAACTGTACCAGTCTCAACACTGTCTTAATGGTCTAAAAAAATGCTCCAGACTAACAATAGTTATGGTTTATATTTTTTAAATTTAATCAAGAGGCAGATCGCAATAAAACATAAGAAAGAACCCTCTCTACTCACAATTGTAGATTTACAGTAAGGCTACACTTAGAAAAAAAATGATGCTCTTATCTGTTCCTGTGCTGTGAGCCCTCCAACACAGGTTCCTTCAAGATCAGCTGTAAATTTCATTGTTTGTTGATTTTTCCTAGATGCACTCCAATGTCCAGAGATACTTGAACTCAAACAATGAAGGCAGTAACTGTGCAGATTCACTGTTGTGTCAGTCAGCAGTATAGGTTTTTTTCTCTGACCATGAGGTTGCTGCCTTTGTCTGTCTTTCTCCTTTTTTAAAGTGCCATTGTTTTGACCTTTTTTCCCCTAAAGTTCCAAAACAATGCAACAGCATATAAAACAGTAATTGCTGCTTCTGGAATTCGAGGAAATCACCTCCAACACCCAAAATACCTCAAAAAAAGGAGTAGCTCTTACAACCACAACTTGGATTATCCAGAATCCAGCCAGCCAAACTTATGGTCAAAGTCTTATACAGAACATCTCAATGGAAGAAAGAACGATAAACAAGTTTAAGGAGACAATGTCAGTGCTTAAGACCTAGACAACTGAAGGATTGGCCATTGCTATTTGAAAAATTGAAATCAGGATACTAAGGAGGCCTGAATTAAATAAGTACACAGATCTCAGGACTATGGGGCTGTCAGAAATTGTGGTCTAATGAGATTGCTGTAAATCATGATGATATAATTGATGATATATGAGTGTGTGAAGAGAGAATTTTTAGATACTACAACAGAGAGAAGCATTTGATAACCTATTATGTACAGATGAAAATAAAGGAGTGTTGGAAAACAAGAACCTTCAAAACAGTGTTTGTACAGACACCTACAGCACAGGATAATCCAGACTAACATTTCAATATATAAATAGCAGTAAAACATGGGGGCTGCTGGGAAAGAAACCTCCAGCGCCAAAAGTGAAGATAAAATAGAGTCCAAGGGGTTCACTGAAAGGGGCAGACATCAAAGGCAGGGGGAGACCTTGAAAAATTTCAAAGGTGCAGCTGAGAAAAAAATAAGATTCTGAAGACAGGAAAAAGCAGAGAAAAGAAAAGCTTTTCTGAAGGCACCTTGAAAGACATTGATTTCAGAGCAGGAAGATTACAAAAAGAGGGTGAAGGAATCTCACCTTACTTCAAAGACTTAGTGACAAAAGATCAGTACTCTGGAAATGAAAAAAGAAAAAGAATTGAACACTTTGACAACGAGATGGTCTACAGAGAATTTGCAGTAGTGAGTAGAGTAGGTTCTTCCTTAATTATGTGTTTTTGGAGATATGTCTCTGGATTAAACTTAAAATATAAACCATAACTATTAATTTAACCTGGGGCAGTGTTTGGAGAGGAATAAATGCTGCTGGCTGCAAATCTTATCAGATCGAATTGATCAGTTGGAGAGACAGAAGCAATGAGGAATTTGCAACAGCAACAGTATGTGATGGATGACAGTTATAGGAAGGGGGGAAGTCTCAGATACAACCACATAGATGGGTTAACTCCAGGAAGGGTAAGAGAGGTAGACAGCTAATGCAGGGGTCTTTTGTGGATATACCCATTTCAAACAGGTATGCTATTTTGGAAAATGTAGGGGGTGATGGATTCTCAGGGGAACATAGCACAAACAGCCAAATTTCTGGTATTGAGACTGGCTCTAATGCAACGAGGGGTACCTCGGGTTCCAAGAGATCAATTCTGTTAGGAGACTCTCTAGTTCAAGGTACAGACAGACATTTCTGTGGCCAGCAGCGAAAAAGCAGAATGGTGTGTTGTTTCCCTGGTGCCAGGATCAAGGATATCTCAGAGAGGGTGCAGAATGTTCTCACGGGGGAGAGGGGCCAGCAAGAGGTCCACATTGTCCACATTGGAACCAACGACATTGGAAGGGAAAAGGTTGAGATTCTGAAGGGAGATTACAGAGAGTTAGGTAGAAATTTTAAAAGGAGGTCCTCAAGAGTAGTAATATCTGGATTACTCCCAGTACAATGAACTAGTGAGGGCAGGAATAGGAGGATAGAGCAGATGAATGCATGGCTGAGGAGCTGGTATATGGGGGAAGGATTCACATTTTTGGATCGTTGGAATCTCTTTTGGGGTAGAAGTGACCTGTACAAGAAGGATGGATTGCACCTAAATTGGAAGGGGACTAATATACTGGCAGGGAGATTTGCTCGAACTGCTTGGGAGGATTTAAACTAGTAAAAGGGATGGGGGACCCAGGGAGCTAGTGAGGAAAGAGATCAATCTGAAACTGGTACAGTTGAGAACAGAAGTGAGTCAAACAGGCAGGGACAAGGTAGGACTAATAAATTAAACTGCATTTATTTCAATGCAAGGGGCCGAACAGGAAAGGCAGATGAACTCAGGGCATGGTTAGGAACATGGGACTGGGATATCAAAGCAATTACAGAAACATGGCTCAGGGATGAGCAGGACTGGCAGCTTAATGTTCCAGGATACAAATGC
>NC_057712.1:78830383-78834874 GCF_004010195.1 Chiloscyllium plagiosum
TTAGGCCACTGTTGGAATATTGTGTGCAATTCTGGTCTCCTTCCTATCAGAAAGATGTTGTGAAACTTGAAAGGGTTCAGAAAAGATTTACAAGGATATTGCCAGGGTTGGAGGATCTGTGCTACAGGGAGAGGCTGAACAGGCTGGGGCTGTTTTCCCTGGAGCGTCGGAGGCTGAGGGGTGACCTTATAGAGGTTTACAAAATTATGAGGGGCATGGATCAGGTAAATAGGCAAAGCCTTTTCCCTGGGTTTGGGGAGTCCAAAACTAGAGGGCATAGGTTTAGGGTGAGAGGGGAAAGATATAAAACGGGGCAACGTTTTCACACGTGTATGGAATGAGCTGCCAGAGGAAGTGGTAGAGGCTGGTACAATTGCAACATTTAAGAGGCAGTTGGATGGATATATGAATAGGAAGGGTTTGGAGGGATATGGGCCGGGTGCTGCACGTTTTCACACGTGTATGGAATGAGCTGCCAGAGGAAGTGGTAGAGGCTGGTACAATTGCAACATTTAAGAGGCAGTTGGATGGATATATGAATAGGAAGGGTTTGGAGGGATATGGGCCGGGTGCTGGCAGGTGGGACTAGATTGGGTTGGGATAGCTGGTCGGAATGGACAGGTTGGACCGAATGGTCTGTTTCCATGCTGTACGTCTCTGTGACTCTATGACTGAAAAATCAAAGTACTCATCCAGGTCAGTCAGTGCTGCAATCCCAATGATCATTTATTGGGATTGCAGTACTGATAGAGACTTTACTGATACCCCGACTGTTTGATAATGCAGATGGCCCGCAATGAACGCAGGAGTGGGAGATCCAGAAGTGACTGTTTCAGCACTATTTTGGTTTCTATAGCTTCAGACTTACAAGTGAAGGAACAGCACCATCAAGTCTCTACTAGAGCTGCAACATCAATGAATGATCATGAGCTGGATGAGTACTTCAATTTTTCAATCTTATTGTCAAAGCGTTCTAATTTTATCTTTTTCCTCACTAGAGTACTGCCCTTTTCTGACTAGTATTTGAAGTATTCTAAGATTCTTTCACCCTCCTATTGTGGTATATGCTACACACACATTTGCTGATATTATGGCAAAACAAAGCATGGAAGAAAAACTACAGAACATAATACATTTATTAAAGCATTCTCCATGGCATTTAGCCCGAAAATAAATTTACTGATAGAACAGGGGAGATGCATTGGAGGAGATGTTGGTGTAATTGTTTCATTGCTTTGAAGACCCAGGCTAGTGCTCTGGGAGAAATGAGTTCAAATCCCACCAAGGCAGACTTTGAATTAATAAGTACTTGATTAAAAACTAGTCTAATAGTGACCATTAAACTATTACAATAGATGTAACATTCCATCTGTTCAGTGATGTCCTTTAGAGAAGGAAAATCGCCATCCTCACCTAGTCTTGCCTACATGTGCCTCCAGATCCACAAAATATTGTTCATTCTAAAATGCACAAGCAAGCCACTCAGTGGTATATAACCATTATAAAGTTTGTTAAAAGTAATGAAACCAGACAGAGCACACAGGAAATGACAATGATACACACTGACTCTATAATGTTCTCCTTACTGACATCTGGGAATTGTGCCAAACATTAGCAGAGTAGTCCCACAGATTGGTGAAGCAACAACCTCACAGAATCACACCTTATAGTGTCCCAGACACACCACTGCTGCCATCCCTGTGTATGGTTTGTCCCATCAATGTGACTATATCAGTAGGAGGGACCACCCACCCAGATCTTGTGAAGACAAGGTGCCACCTTTACACTGAGGATAGTTTCCATAGTGATGTGTGACACAACCATTGAGCTGAATGGGATAGATTTCAAACTGATCCAGCAACTCAAACTTTGGGGGGGGTGGATGGTGGGCATTCACCTTGCTGAGCTATGAAATTTCCAAAGCTATTTAAACCTTCAGGGAGATTTAAGCAGAGTATCACATTACTATGCAAAAAGATATCAACTATCTCTGTACATTCCCAGGCAAGTTCTCGTCCTTTGAGAGGAAAAGTAAATTCTCAGTTAGTCAGCTTGATAGAAGGCAGGGTTACATCATCAGTAACAGAACTGACACAACAGTGATCCCGTCTAATAACTGTTCCTAATCTGAATGGAGAGCTAAAAGTCTGAGTAGATTTAATTCACTTGAACAAGGAGGGAAATCCATCTTAGTTTATCTGTTGATGATAGTTCAGCAAAATTGGCAGAGAGCAATATTTTCACAAATTTGAATTAGCTCTGCCATATACTCTGACACCAAGAGTCATGATGCTGACTATATTTATTACACCATTCGGGTGGTATTGCTTCAACTATCTACTATTTGGAACCCGGCTGCGCCAAAGATTTTTTAAAGAGCATCAGGGAACCCTTTGAATGATGGCCTAGTGCATGGCAAAATGTTTGAAGAACCCGGCCTGAGAGTGAAAGGCACTTCAGAACACAGGTCTTAAGCTAAATGAGAACTGCCAGTTCTTTAGAATGATGTTTATCTTTATGGAACATATTGTCCAAGAACAAGGCACCATGGCAGATCCAAGAGAGATAAAAACCTTCAGTGAACTTCCAGCACTGAAGTGCACAGATGATGCACAGCACGGTGGGAAAGTTCATCCCCAACTTTGGCAGTCTTAATCAATCCATAAAAGAGCTTTTGCAAAACAGAGGCCAGATTGTGGCCACCAAAAGGATTAAAGAGACATTATTTCCTATTTATCATGTTATAATCCAGGCTATTCACTGTAGTAGCTGAAAATGTGTTGCTGGAAAACGTTTCGGGCATAATTCCTGCTTCAGGAATTATGCCCGAAACGTCGATTCTCCTGTTCCTTGGATGCTGTCTGACCTGCTGCGCTTTTCCAGCAACACATTTTCAGCTCTGATCTCCAGCATCTGCAGCCCTCACTTTCTCCTATTCACTATAGTATCCACAGATACTGTGCATTATTCTCAAAATTAGGACCAGTCCTTATTCATCTGTAAAACTAATCTATTTTAGATCACAAGCTTTAACATAGATGGAGCAGAGGTTTACAACTATACAGAAGGCAACATTAGCAGTTACTGTACGTGGACATGTGAAAAGTTCACAGACTGCTACATAGACCTGAAGGTTCAGAGGAGACATACCACAAGCTTATGATAACATTACTGGAGGCAGGGAGACAATGTATACCAGATAACCTCAAATCCTTAGAGAAATATGATCAGTCATACCCCTACAAAATTCTGTAGATCCACTGGCAGAATATATCCTCAGTGGCAATGTCCCCTCTCAAGCTGATATCCCCATTGCTGGTTACGGTCAATCAGCCATGTTGGGTGGGCACACCATCTGCATTCCTGATATTGTGATTGTAACAAGGTCAGCCAGGTGAGCCTCATAGATTATGAGTTCTCTGATTGGAGCTGTTAACTTGGCCCAATCAGGGAGCCCTGGCTGACAGATAAGGTCAGGGGTGTCGCGTCTTCCGCCAGGATCAAACAGAAAAAAAAGAAAGAAGAAAAAAGAACAAAAAAAAAGGTCAGGGGTAAGCACTACCGCAGTTAGGCGGTAGTGTGGGGGTTAATAAAAAAATATATATATATAAACAGGAGTGGGAATTTGAATAAAGAAAAAAAAAGAAAGAAGAAAAAAAAAGAAGGTCAGGGGTGTCGCGTCTTCCGCCAGGATCAACTGGGCCAAATGTTCCGGACTACTGGTTGGTCCATGGCGGGTGGACTCTCTGCCGGAGGAGTTACGGGGGTTCAGCTGGAGTACGACCCATCTCCTCTACCTGGGGGTCTACCTCGGCCCGGCTGAGGAATCCTGGCCGGCCAACTGGCAGGAGCTGGAGGCCAAAGTCTCGGCTCGCCTAGGCCGCTGGACAGGACTGCTCCGAGTGCTATCTTACAGGAGTCGAGTGCTGGTCATAAACCAGCTGGTGGCCGCCATGCTGTGGTACCGGCTGGTCACTTTGGTCCCTCCTCCTGGCTTTGTTGACATCCAGAGAAGAACGTTGGTCGATTTCTTCTGGGACAAAAAGATGCACTGGGTCGCCGCGCAGGCTCTGAGTCTCCCTATTGAGGAGGGCGGTCAGTCGCTGGTGTGCGCCCGCACCCAGGTCGCGACGTTCCGCCTTCAGACCTTACGTCGATACCTTTACGTCGAGCCTCCTCCTAGATGGTGCGCCCTGGCGACGTATTTTTTCCGCCAGGTGCGTAACCTCAACTACGACACGCAGCTCCTGTTCGTCGACCGTGACGGTTTGCAGGTCGCCCTCAAAACGCTGCCTGTCTTGTACCAGGACCTGATCACTGTCTGGAACATGGTCGAACCGCGTCGCGCCTACCCTCCGGCTGGAGTAGCGGCTGTCGTCAGGGAGCCGTTGCTCAGGAACCCGCACCTCCGTACTCGCGGGTTCGAGTGGCTGTCGGAGGAGAGGGCCGCGGCGGCGAGGGTGACCAGGGTCGGGGACGTACTGGGTGCCG